>NC_057795.1:198530147-198631880 GCF_018294505.1 Triticum aestivum
ATCCGACTAAAGTGGGAGAGACAGACACCCGCTAGCCACCGTATGCAACTAGTGCATGTCAGTCGGTGGAACCTGTCTCACGTAAGCGTACGTGTAAAGTCAGTCTGAGCCGCTTCATCCCACGATGCCGCCAAATCAAGATAAGACTAGTAGTGGCAACTAAATTGACAAAATCGACGCCCACAACAACTTGTGTTCTACTTGTGCATAGAAACTACGCATAGACCTAGCTCTGATACCACTGTTGGGGAACGTAGCAAAAAATCAAAATTTTCTACGCATCACCAAGATCAATCTATGGAGAGACTAGCAACAAGAGAGAGGGGAGTGCATCCTCATACCCTTGAAGATCGTGATGCGGAAGCATTACAAGAACCCGGATGAGGGAGTCGTACTCGCGGCAATTCAAATCGCGGAAGATCCGATCTCGCCGAACGGATGGCGCCTCCGCGTTCAACACACGTAAAACCCGGATACGTCTCCTCCTTCTTGATCCAGCAAGGGGAGAGGAGAAGTTGAGGGCGATCTCCGGCAGCACGACAGCGTGGTGGTGGAGCTTGCAGTTCTCCGGCAGGGCTTAGCCAAGCACTAGAGGAGGAGGTGGAGTTGGAGAGGGGGAGGGCTGCGCCAGGGGAAAGGGGTGAAGCTCCCATGCGCCTCCCCACTATATATAGGGGTGGAGGGGATGGTTTCTTGCCCTCCAAGTCCATTGGGGCGTTGGCAAAGGTGGGAGGAAAGAAATCCCATCATTTCCTTCCCCACCGATAGTTATCCCCCCTTTTTAGGGATCTTGATCTTATCCCTTCGGGATATGATCTTATTCCTTCTAAGGGGGGTTCTTGGTGCGCCTTGACCAGGGGTGTGGGGCCTTGCCTTCACTACCCACGTTCATGTGTGTCCCCCCATGCAGGTGGGCCCCACTCCAGAACCTTCTAGAACCTTCCCGGTACAATACCAAAAAATTCCGAACATTTTCCGGTGGCCAAAATAGGACTTACCGTATATAAATCTTTACCTCCGAACCATTCCGGAACTCCTCGTGACGTCCGGGATCTCATCCGGGACTCCGAACAACATTTGGTAACTGCACACTAATTCCCATAACAACTCTAGCATCACCGAACCTTAAGTGTGTAGACCCTACGGGTTCGGGAATCATGCAGACATGACCGAGACATCTCTCTGGCCAATAACCAACAGCGGGATCTGGATACCCATGTTGGCTCCCATATGTTCCATGATGATCTCATCGGATGAACCATGATGTCAAGGATTCAAGCAATCCCGTATACAATTCCCTTTGTCAATCGGTACGTTACTTGCCCGAGATTCGATCGTCGGTATCCCAATACCTCGTTCAATCTCGTTACCGGCAAGTCACTTTACTCGTTCCGTAATGCATGATCCTGTGACTAACTACTTAGTCACATTGAGCTCATTATGATGATGCATTACCGAGTGGGCCCAGTGATACCTCTCTGTCATACGGACAGACAAATCCCAGTCTCGATTCGTGCCAACCCAACAAACACTTTCAGATATGCCTATAGTGCACCTTTATATTCACCCAATTACGTTGTGACGTTTGGTACACCCAAAGCACTCCTACGGTATCAGGGAGTTACACAATCTCATGGTCTAAGGAAATGATACTTGACATTAGAAAAGCTTTAGCAAATGAACTACACGATCTTGTGCTATGCTTAGGATTGGGTCTTGTCCATCACATCATTCTCCTAATGATGTGATCCCGTTATCAATGACATCCAATGTCCATGGTCAGGAAACCATAACCATCTATTGATCAACGAGCTAGTCAACTAGAGGATCACTAAGGACATGTTGTGGTCTATGTATTCACCCATGTATTACGGTTTCCAGTTAATACAATTATAGCATGAACAATAGACAATTATAATGAACAAGGAAATATAATAATAACCATTTTATTATTGCCTCTAGGGCGTATTTCCAACAATTCCACCCTTAAAAGTGTAATTAGAAAGCGTGGTGGAAATCTCAGCTTCCGGTATCTTTCTTTTGTTTGTAATGATATCCTTCATATACTTAGCATAAGGATTCACTTTAAGCATATCAATTAAGCGCATACGTAAGAAAATAGGTCTAATCATTTCAGCAAAGCGCTCAAAATCCTCATCATCCTTTGTCTTGGATGGTTTAGGAGGAAAGGGCATGGGTTTCTGAACCCATGGTTCTCTTTCTCTACCGTGCTTCCTAGCGACAAAATCTCTCTTATCATAACGTTGATTCTTTGATTGTGGGTTAACAAGATCGACAGTAGGTTCAATCTCTACTTCATTATTTTTGCTAGGTTGAGCATCAACATGAACATTATCATTAACATTATCACTAGGTTCATGTTCATCACCAGATTGTGTTTCAGCATCAGAAATAGAAATATCATTGAGATTCTCAGGTGTGTCTACAACAGGTTCACTAAAAGCATGCAAAGTCCTATCATTTTTCTTTTTCTTCTTTTTAGAAGAACTAGGTGCCTCTAAATTATTTCTTTGAGAATCTTGCTCGATTCTCTTAGGGTGGCCTTCAGGATACAAAGGTTCCTGAGTCATTCTACCAGTTCTAGTAGCCACTCTAACAACAAAGTCAGGTTTATTATTTAATTCATCAAGCAAATCATCTTGAGCATTAAGTATTTGCTCAGCTTGAGTAGCAACCATAGAAGCATATTTGCTAACGAGTTTAAGTTCAGCTTTAACTCTAGCCATATAATCGCTCACGCGTCCTATCTCGAAGGCATTATTCTTTAACTCTCTACCAACATAAGCATTAAAACTTTCTTGTCTAGCCATAAAGTCATCAAATTCATCTAAGCATGGGCTATGAAATTTAGTAGAGGGAACTTCAACTTTATCATATCTATAAAGAGAATTTACCTGTACTACCTGTGTCGGGTTATCAAGACGATGTGGTTCTTCAACAGGCATTATATTAAGACCATGTATTTCTTCAATAGGAGGTAAATTCTTAACATATTCAGCTTTTGTACCTTTTTCTTTCATTGATTTCTTTGCCTCTTGCATATCTTCAGGACTGAGAAATAAAACACCTCTCTTCTTCGGAGTGGGTTTCGGAATATGCTCAGGAGTTGGCTCAATTGGTTCAGGAATTTCCTCGGGAATTGGCTCAGGAAGAGTCCAATTATTTTCATTAGTCAACATATTGTTCAATAGTAATTCAGCTTCGTTGACTGTTCTTTCCCTGAAAACACAACCAGCACAACTATCCAAGTAGTCCTTGGAAGCATCAGTTAGTCCATTATAAAAGACATCAAGTATTTCATTTTTCTTAAGAGGATGATCACGCAAAGCATTAAGTAATCGGAGAAGCCTCCCCCAAGCTTGTGGGAGACTCTCTTCTTTGATTTGCAAAATTATATATTTCCCGCAAGGCAGCTTGTTTCTTATGAGCAGGGAAATATTTAGCAGAGAAGTAATAAATCATATCATGGGGACTACGCACACAACCAGGAGCAAGAGAATTATACCAAGTCTTAGCATCACCCTTTAATGAGAACGGAAATATCTTAAGGATATAATAATAGCGAGATTTATCATCATGAGTAAATAGGGTAGCTATATCATTCAACTTGGTAAGATGTGCCACAAAGTTTCAGATTCAAGGCCATAAAAAGGATCTGATTCAACTAAAGTAATAATTTTAGGATCAATAGAGAATTCATAATCCTTATTACTAACACAGATAGGTGAAGTAGCAAAAGCAGGGTCAGGTTTCATTCTAGCATTAAGAGACTGCTGCTTCCATTTAGCTAATAATTTCTTAAGATCATATCTATCTCTACAAGCAAAGATAGCTCTAGCAGCTTCCTCTTCCATAACATAACCCTCAGGATCAACAGGCAATTCATAATCATTAGGAGAACCTTCATCATCACTATCAACAATAATAGCATCTTCAATAATTTCATTCTCTCTAGCCCTAGCAAGTTGTTCATCAAGAAATTCACCTAATGGCAAAGTAGTATCACGCACAGAAGTAGTTTCATCATAAGTATCATGCATAGCAGAAGTGGCATCATCAATAACATGCAACATATAAGAATTCATAGCAGTAGCAGGTTTAGGTGTCGCAAGCTTACTCAAAACAGAAGAAGAATCTAGTGCAGAGCTAGATGGCAGTTCCTTACCTCCCCTCGTAGTTGAGGGATAAATGTAGTTTTTGCGTCTTTCAAGTTCTTCATAGTGATCAACAGATATAAATCCCAAGTGACTCAGAGAATAGAGCTCTGCTCCCCGGCAATGGTGCCAGAAGTTAGGTTTGATAACCCACAAGTGTAGGGGATCGCAACAGCTTTCGAGGGTAAAGTATTCAACCCAAATTTATTGATTCGACAAAGGGGAGCCAAAGAATATTCTTGAGTATTAGCAGTTGAGTTGTCAATTCAACCACACCTGGATAACTTAGTATCTACAGCAAAGTATTTAGTAGCAAAGTAGTATGATAATAAAGGTAATGGTAGCAAAAGTAATATTTTTGGGTTTTGTAGTGATTGTAACAATAGCAACAGAAAAGTAAATAAGCGAAGCACAATATGTGAAAAGCTCATAGGCATTGGATCAGTGATGGATAACTATGCCGGATGAGATTCCTCATGTAATAGCTATAACATAGGGCGACATAGAACTAGCTCCAGTTCATCAATGTAAAGTAGGCATGCATTCCGTATATAGTCATACGTGCTTATGGAAAAGAACTTGCATGACATCTTTTGTCCTACCCTCCCGTGGCAGCACGGTCCTAGCGGAAACTAAGGGATATTAAGGCCTCCTTTTAATAGAGAACCAGAACAAAGCATTAGCACATACTGAATACATGAACTCCTCAAACTACGGTCATCAGCGAGAAGTATCCCGATTATTATCACTTCGGGGTTGTCGGATCATAACACATAATAGGTGACTATAGACTTGCAAGATAGGATCAAGAACACACATATATTCATGAAAACATAATAGGTTCAGATCTGAAATCATGGCACTCGGGCCCTAGTGACAAACATTAAGCATAGCAAAGTCATAGCAACATCAATCTCAGAACATAGTGGATACTAGAGATCAAACCATAACAAAACTAACTTGATTACATGGTAAATCTCATCCAAACCATCACTGTCCACCAAGCCTACGATGGAATTACTCATGCATGGTGATGAGCATCATGAAATTGGTGATGGAGGATGGTTGATGATGACGACGGCGACGAATCCCCCTCTCCGGAGCCCCGAACGGACTCCAGATCAGCCCTCCTGAGAGAGATTAGGGCTTGGCGGCGGCTCCGTATCATAAAATGCGATGAAACTTTCTCTTTGATTTATTTCTTCACGAGACGGAATATATGGAGTTGGAGTTGAGGTCGGCGGAGCCTCAGTGGGCCCATGAGACAGGGGGCGCGCCCAGGGGGGTGGGCGCCCCCCCCACCCTCGTGGACAGGGTGTGGACCCCCTAGTCTTGATTCTTTCGCCAGTATTTTTTTATATTTTCCAAAAAGTGCCTCCGTGGATTTTCAGGACATTCCGAGAACTTTTGTTTTCTACACATAAAACAACATCATGGCAGTTCTGCTGAAAACAGCGTCAGTCCGGGTTATTTCATTCAAATCATGCAAGTTGGAGTCCAAAACAAGGGCAAAAGTTTTTGGAAAAGTAGATACGTTGGAGACGTATCACAGAGCCTCGTATTCGGCTGCATTGTTGGAGTATGTGTATAGTATTTGGAGTACATATTGGACTGTATCTCCGGTGGGGGATGTCAGGACAACGCCCGCTCCCAGACTAGCCAGCATCTTAGAGCCGTCAAAGTGCATGATCCAATTGGAGTATGTGTTGTACTCTTTAGGGAGTTCGGCTTCTGTCCATTCGGCGATGAAGTCAGCCAGTACTTGCGACTTAATGGCTGGCCGTGGTTTATATATGATGTCGAATGGGAAGAGCTCGATGCCCACTTAGCAATCCGGCCTGTGGCATCACGGTTATTTATTATATCGTTGAGTGGTACTTCGGAGGCCACCGTGATTGAACACTCTTGAAAGTAGTGTCGTAGTTTCTGGGATGCCATGAAGACCGTGTATGCTATCTTTTGATAATGTGGGTACCGTGACTTGCATGGTGTGAGGACGGTGGATACGTAGTATACTGGATTTTGAAGCGGGAACTTATGTTTGTCCTCCTCTCGTTCGACGACGAGCACTGCGCTTACAACTTGGTGTGTTGCAGCTATATATAACAGCATGGGTTCAGCGATGTTTGGTTCGGCCAGGATTGGGTTGCTGGCCAAGAGGGCCTTTATTCTTTCCAGTTCGGTAGTAGCCGCATCCGTCCACTCGAAGTGTTCGGTGCGTCGAAGAAGGCGATATAGAGGTAGTGCCTTTTCTCCCAATCGGGAGATAAAGCGGCTTAAGGCAGCCACGCATCTAGTTAATTTATGGATTTGCTTGAGGTCTGTTGGGGTAGCCAACTGTGACAAAGCTCAGATTTTAGCCGGATTTGCTTCAATTCCTCTATTGGAAACGATGAAACCCAGGAGCTTTCCGGCAGGAACACCGAAAACTCATTTTCCGAATTGAGCTTGATGTCATATGTTCGGAGATTGTCGAACGTAAGCCTCAGGTCGTCTATTAAAGATTCGACATGTCTGGTCTTGATGACCACGTTGTCTACGTATGCCTCAACTGTTTTGCTGATTTGTTTTTCCAGGCATGTATGAATCATGCGTTGATAGGTTGCACCGGCATTTTTGAGCCCGAAAGGCATGGTGTTGAAACAGAAGGGGCCGTATGGAGTGATGAATGCCCTTGCGGCTTGATCGGACTCCGCCATCTTTATTTGATGGTATCCGAAGTTGATGTCTACTACACAACCTTATTCTTGTAGACGTTGTTGGGCCTGCAAGTGCACAGGTTTGTAGGACAGTAGCAAATTTCCCTCAAGTGGATGACCTAAGGTTTATCAATCCGTAGGAGGCGTAGGATGAATATGGTATCTCTCAAGCAACCCTGCAACCAAATAACAAAGAGTCTCTTGTGTCCCCAACACACCCAATACAATGGTAAATTGTATAGGTGCACTAGTTCGGCGAAGAGATGAAGATACAAGTGCAAAATAGATGGTAGATAAAGGTTTTTGTAATCTGAAATAATAAAAACAGCAAGGTAGCGAGCGATAAAAGTGAGCGTAAACGGTATTGCAATGATAGGAAACAAGGCCTAGGGTTCATACTTTCACTAGTGCAAGTTCTCTCAACAATAATAACATAGATAGAACATATGACAAGCCCTCAACATGCAACAAAGAGTCACTCCAAAGACACTAATAGCGGAGAACAAACGTAGAGATTATGGTCGGGTACAAAACCACCACAAAGTTATTCTATCGGATTGATCTATAAAAGAGTTTGTACTAGAATAACACCTTAAGACACAAATCAACCAAAACCCTAATGTCACCTAGGTACTCCATTATCACCTCAAGTATCCGTGGGCATGATTATACGATATGCATCACACAATCTCAGATTCATCCAACCAACATAGAAGTACTTCAAAGAGTGCCCCAAAGTTTCTACCGGGGAGTCAAGAACGTGTGCCAACCCCTATGCATAGGTTCATGGGTGGAACCCATAAGTTGGTCACCAAAACATACATCAAGTCGCACATGATATCCCATTGTCACCACAAATAATCACGGCAAGACATACATCAAGTGTCCTCATAAAGACTCAATCCGATAAGATAACTTCAAAGGGGAAACTCAATTCATCACAAGAGAGTAGAGGGGGAGAAACATCATAAGATCCAACTACAATAGCAAAGCTCGGGATACATCAAGATCGTGCCATAGAGGAACACGAGAGAGAACACGAGAGAGAGAGATCAAACACATAGCTACTGGTACATACCGTCAGCCCCGAGGGTGAACTACTCCCTCCTTGTCATGGATAGCGCCAGGATGATGAAGATGGCCTCCGGTGATGGGATCCCCCTCCGGCAGGGTGCCGGAACAAGGTCCCGATTGGTTTTTGGTGGCTACAGAGGCTTGCAGCGGCGGAACTCCCGATCTATCTTCTGTTCTGGAAGTTTTAGGGTACGTAGGTATATATGGGTGCAGGGAGAACGTCGGTGGAGCTACGGGGGCCCCACGAGGCAAGGGGCGCGCCCAGGTGGGGAGGGCGCGCCCCCCACCCTCGTGAGCACCTCCCGTATCTTCTGACGTGGGGTCCAAGTCCATCAGGTGGGTTTCCTTCCAAAAATAACTTCTCCAGTTGATTTCGTTCCGTTTTGACTCCGTCTGATATTCCTTTTCCTCGAAACACTGAAATAGGCATAAAACAGCAAATCTGGGTTGGGCCTCCAGTTAATAGGTTAGTCCCAAAAATAATATAAAAGCGGATAATAAAGCCCAATATTGCCTAAAATAGTAGATAAAGTAGCATGGATCAATCAAAAATTATAGATACGTTGGAGACGTATCAAGCATCCCCAAGCTTAATTGCTGCTCGTCCTCGAGTAGGTAAATGATAAGAAAGAATTTTTGATGTGGAGTGATACTTTGGCATAATTTCAATGTAAATCTTCTTAATTGTGATATGAATATTCAGATCCGAAAGATCCAAGACAAAAGTTCATATTGACACAAAAATAATAATACTTCAAGCATACTAATCAAAGCAATCATGTCTTCTCAAAATAACATGGCAAAAGAAAGTTCATCCCTACAAAATCATATAGTTAGGCTATGCTTCATTTTCGTCACACAAAGATGTTCCCAACTTCTATACCCCCGATGACAAGCCAAGCAATTGTTTCATACTTAAATAATCTCAAACTTTTTCAACCTTCACGCAATACATGAGCGTGAGCCATGGATATAACACTATGGGTGGAATAGAATATGATGATGGGGGTTGTGTGGAGAAGACAAAAAAGGAGAAGGTCTCATATTGACGAGGATAATCAACGGGCTATGGAGATGCCCATCAATTGATGTCAACATGAGGAGTAGGGATTGCCATGCAACGGATTCACTAGAGCTATGAATGCTCAACAAAAGAAAACTAGTGGGTGTGCATCCAACTTGCTTGCTCTTGAAGACCTAGGGCATTTGAGGAAGCCCATCGTAGGAATATACAAGCCAAGTTCAATAATGAAAAATTCCCACTAGTATAAAAAACAACTTATGAGACTCACTACATGAAAAACAAGGTGCTACTTTTAAGCACAATATATGAGACTCACTATATGAAGAACAAGGTGCTACTTTGAAGCACAAGTGTGGAAAAAGAGATAGTAGCATTGCCCTTTTTTTTCTTTTTTTTCTTTTTTTGGGCCTTTCTTTTTTTGGCCTTCCTCTTTTTTTTATTTGGGCAATGCTCTAATAATGATGATCATCACACTTCTATAAATTACAACACAAGGATTACAACTCGAAACTTAGAACAAGATATGACTCTATATGAATGCCTCCGGCGGTGTACCGGGATGGTGCAATGAATCAAGAGTGACATGTATGAAAAATAATGCATGGTGGCTTTGCCACAAATACGATGTCAACTATAAGATCATGCAATGGCAATATGACAAAAGTAATGCATGTCATGATGATGGTGGAAGTTGCATGGCAATATATCTCGGAATGGCTATGGAAATGCCATAATAGGTAGGTATGGTGGCTGTTTTGAGGAAGATATAAGGAGGTTTATGTGTGATAGAGCATATCCTATCACGGGGTTTGGATGCACCGGCGAAGTTTGCACCAACTCTCAAGGTGAGAAAGGGCAATGCACGGTACCGAAGAGGCTAGCAATGGTGGAAAGGTGAGAGTGCGTATAATCCATGGACTCAACATTAGTCAAAAGAACTCATATACTTATTGAAAAAATTTAGAAGTCATCAAAAATTCAAGTACTACGCGCATGCTCCTAGGGGGATAGATTGGTAGGAAAAGACCATCGCTCATCCCCGACCGCCACTCATAAGGATGCACAAGCCAGGTACACTTCATGTTTCAAATTTGTTACACAACTTTAACCATACATGCATGCTACGGGACTTGCAAACTTCAACACAAGTATTTCTCAAATTCATAATCACCCAACTAGCACGACTTTGATATTATCACCTACATATCTCAAAATAATTATCAAGCATCAAACTTATCTTAGTATTCAATTCACTCAAAAGAAAGGTTCACATATCTTGAACACCAAGTATATTAACATTAAGCAAATTACCATGCTATTAACGACTCTCAAAATAATCTAAGTGAAGCATGATAGATCAATAGTTTCTTTAAAACAAATCCACCACCGTGCTCTAAAAGATCTAAGTGAAGCACTAGAGCAAAAATTATCACGCTCAAAAGATATAAGTGAAGCACATAGAGTATTCTAGCAAATTCAAATTTGTGTATGGCTCTCTCTCATTAAAGAATTTCAGATCTTGATACTTATTAAAACAGCAAGAAAATCTAAATAAAACTACAACGCAAGGATAGCACAACTCATGTGAAGAAGCAAAAACTTAGGCTCAACCGATACTAACCGATAGTTGATGATGAAGAAAGGTGGGATGCCTACCGAGGCATCCCCAAGCTTAGATGCTTGAGACTTCTTGAAATATTATCTTGGGGTGCCTTGGGCATCCCCAAGCTTGAAATTTTGTGTCTCCTTAATTCATCTCATATCATGGTTTCTCTTTTTATCAAAAGCTTCATTCACAACAAAGTCAACAAGAACTCGTGAGATAGGTTAGTATAAACCAATGCAAAACCTTATCTTATTCTATTGTAACAAATCACTTAATTATTATTCAACATTGCATACTAAATGCCTCTGCATATTTAATACTCCTATCCTCAAATAGAATCATTAAGCAAGCAAGCATATGCAAACAATGCAACCATAACAGCAATCTGCCAAAACAGTACAGTCTGTAAAGAAAGCAAGAGTATCAATACTTCCCTGACTCCAAAAATTATGAACTAAAATTCCCACTGTAATAAATTTATCATAGCTCAATATGCAAAAAGATTCAACGTTAGACCATTCTCGTACTTTTCTAGGGAATTTTTGCAACCGCGGTAAACTTTCTGTTTTCAAACAGCAACATGCAAACTAGCAAAACAAGCAAGGCAAAGGCTATCCTTGACTTTTTTATTGAAACTAAAGATGCAAAAAACTATTCTAACTAACAGCAAGAAAAAACTAACAAAATAAATTGACGCTCCAAGGAAAACACATATCATGTGGTGAATAAAAATATAGCTCCAAGTAAAGTTACCGATGAACGAAGACGAAAGAGGGGATGCCTTCCGGGGCATCCCCAAGCTTAGGCTCTTAGTTGTCCTTGAATATTACCTTGGGGTGCCTTGGGCATCCCCAAGCTTAGTCTCTTGCCACTCCTTATTCCATAGTCCGTCGAATCTTTACCCAAAACTTGAAAACTTCAACCACACAAAACTCAAAACAAAACTCGTAAGCTCCGTTAGTATAAGAAAATAAAATCACCACTTAGGTACTGTAATGAACTCATTCTAAATTTATATTGGTGTAATATCTAATGTATTCTAACTTATCTATGGTTCATATCACTTAATACTAGCCATAGATTCATCAAAATAAGCAAACAACACATAGAAAACAGAATCTGTCAAAAACAGAACAGTCTGTAGTAATCTGTATCAAACGTATACTTATGGAACCCCACAAATTATGAAATAAATTTCTGGGCCTGAGAAATTTGTATATTAATCATATGCAAAAAGAATCAACCTAAAATCACTCTCCAGTAAAACATGGCAGCTATTCTCGTGAGCGCTAAAGTTTCTGTTTTTCACAGCAAGATCACATAAACTTCACCCAAGTCTTCCCAAAGGTTCTACTTGGCACTTTATTGAAACAAAAGCTATAAAACATGATTAATACAGTATCATAATCATGTGGACACACAAAAATAGTAAGTATAAATATTGGGTTGTCTCCCAACAAGCGCTTTTCTTTAATGCCTTTTAGCTAGGCATGATGGTGACAATGATGCTCACATAAAAGATAAGGATTGAAACATAAAGAGAGCCTCATGAAGCATATGACTAGCACATTTAAGTCTAACCCACTTCCTATGCATAGGAATTTTGTGAGCAAACAACTTATGTGAACAATAATCAACTAGCATAGGAAGGTAACACAAGCATAGCTTCAAAATTTTAAGCACATCGAGAGGAAACTTGACATTATGGCAATTCCTACAAGCATATGTTCCTCTCTCATAATAATTTTCAGTAGCATCATGAATGCATTCAACAATATAACCAGCACCTAAAGCATTCTTTTCATGATCTACAAGCATAGAAAATTTACTACTCTCAACATAAGCAAATTTCTTCTCATGAATAGAAGTGGGAGCAAACTCAACAAAATAACTATCATGTGATTGAAAATTAAGATCAAGATGACACGTTTCATGGTTATCATTATTCTTTAAAGCATACGTGTCATCACAATAATAATCATAGATAGGAGGCATGTTTCATCATAGTAAATTTGCTCATCAAAGCTTGGGGGACAAAAAATACCATCTTCATCAAACATAGCTTCCCCAAGCTTGTGGCTTTGCATATCATTAGCATCATGGATATTCAAGGAATTCATACTAACAACATTGCAATCATGCTCATCATTCAAAAATTTAGTACCAAACATTCTATAGATTTCTTCTTGTAGCACTTGAGCACAATTTTCCTTTCCATCATTTTCATGAAAGATATTAAAAAGATGAAGCGTATGAGACAAACTCAACTCCATTTTTTTGGTAGTTTTCTTTTATAAACTAAACTAGTGCTAAAACAAGAAACAAAACGATTCGATTGCAAGATCTAAAGATATACCTTCAAGCACTCACCTCCCCGGCAACAACGCCAGAAAAGAGCTTGATGTCTACTACACAACCCTCTTCTTGTAGACGTTGTTGGGCCTGCAAGTGCACAGGTTTGTAGGACAGTAGCAAATTTCCCTCAAGTGGATGACCTAAGGTTTATCAATCCGTAGGAGGCGTAGGATGAAGATGGTCTCTCTCAAGCAACCCTGCAACCAAATAACAAAGAGTCTCTTGTGTCCCCAACACACCCAATACAATGGTAAATTGTATAGGTGCACTAGTTCGGCGAAGAGATGAAGATACAAGTGCAAAATAGATGGTAGATAAAGGTTTTTGTAATCTGAAATAATAAAAACAGCAAGGTAGCGAGCGATAAAAGTGAGCGTAAACGGTATTGCAATGATAGGAAACAAGGCCTAGGGTTCATACCTTCACTAGTGCAAGTTCTCTCAACAATAATAACATAGATAAAACATATGAAAAGCCCTCAACATGCAACAAAGAGTCACTCCAAAGACACTAATAGCCGAGAACAAACGTAGAGATTATGGTCGGGTACGAAACCACCACAAAGTTATTCTTTCGGATCGATCTATAAAAGAGTTTGTACTAGAATAACACCTTAAGACACAAATCAACCAAAACCCTAATGTCACCTAGATACTCCATTGTCACCTCAAGTATCCGCGGGCATGATTATACGATATGCATCACACAATCTCAGATTCATCCAACCAACATAGAAGTACTTCAAAGAGTGCCCCAAAGTTTCTACCGGAGAGTCTAGAACGTGTGCCAACCCCTATGCATAGGTTCATGGGTGGAACCCGCAAGTTGGTCACCAAAACATACATCAAGTGGCACATGATATCCCATTGCCACCACAGATAATCACGGCAAGACATAAATCAAGTGTTCTCATAAAGACTCAATTCGATAAGATAACTTCAAAGGGGAAACTCAATTCATCACAAGAGAGTAGAGGGGGAGAAACATCATAAGATCCAACTACAATAGCAAAGCTCGGGATACATCAAGATCATGCCATAGAGGAACACGAGAGAGAACACAAGAGAGAGATCAAACACATAGCTACTGGTACATACCCTCAGCCCCGAGGGTGAACTACTCCCTCCTCGTCATGGATAGCACCGGGATGATGAAGATGGCCTCCGGTGATGGGATCCCCCTCCGGTAGGGTGCCGAAACAGGGTCCCGATTGGTTTTTGGTGGCTACAGAGGCTTGTGGCGGCGGAACTCCCGATCTATCTTCTGTTCTGGAAGTTTTAGGGTACGTAGGTATATATGGGTGCAGGGAGAACGTCGGTGGAGCTACGGGGGCCCCACGAGGCAGGGGGCACGCCCAGGGGGGAGGGCGTGCCCCCCACCCTCGTGAGCACCTCCTGTATCTTCTGATGTGGGGTCCAAGTCCCTCAGGTGGGTTTCCTTCCAAAAATAACTTCTCCAGTTGATTTCGTTCCGTTTTGACTCTGTCTGATATTCCTTTTCCTCGAAGCACTGAAATAGGCATAAAACAACAAATCTGGGTTGGGCCTCCGGTTAATAGGTTAGTCCCAAAAATAATATAAAAGTGGATAATAAAGCCCAATATTGCCTAAAACAGTAGATAAAGTAGCATGGAGCAATCAAAAATTATAGATATGTTGGAGACGTATCAGGAGTATGCATCGAGGAAGCACAATGAGTCGTGTCCCTCGGTAGCGTCGATGATTTCATCGATGCGGGGGAGAGGGAAAGGATCCTTGGGGCAAGCCTTATTGAGGTCCTTGAAATCGACACATAGGCACCAGGATTTGTCCTTCTTTGGTACCATCACCAAGTTTGCTAGCCAGTCCGAGTGTTTTATTTCTCTGATGAATCCGGCTTGGAGTAACTTGGCTAGCTCCTCTCCCATGGCTAGGCTCTGAAAAGCACCGAAGATTCTGCTTGACCGGCTTGTATCCCATTAGTATGTTTAGGCTATGCTCGGCCAGCCTACGTGGGATACCTGGCATGTCTGAAGGGTGCCAGGCGAAGATGTCCCAATTCTCGATCAAGAACGCCCACAGTGCGGCGTCTATTGTGGGGTTCAGCTGTGCCCCGATGGATGCTGTTTTTCTAGAGTCCGTTGGGTGGACTTGGAATTTGACTATTTTGTTCGCTATTTTGAAAGAGGTGGACTTGGATCATTTGTCGAGTATCACGTCGTCCCTGTCCACTGTGGAGCGCAGCGCAGTTAGTTCTTCGGCCGCGAGGGCTTCGGATAATGCCTCAAGGGCCAGGGTGGCGGTTCTATTTTCGGCACTACACCCGGATCACTGGCTAGAGTGATGATTCCATTGAGCCCGGGCATCTTGAACTTCATGTACCCGTAATGGGGTATAGCTTGGAAGCTTGCGAATGCATCCCGCCCTAAAAGGGCATGGTATCCTCTACTGAACGGGGCCACTTGGAATGTTATTTCTTCGGACATGTAATTCTCCAGCGTGCCGAATACCACATCGAGTGTGATTTTTCCCGCACATCATGCCTCCCAACTAGGGATAATTCCTCTGAAGGTCATGCTGCTTTGCTCAATGCGTCTCTTGTCTATTTTCATTTTGTTGAGAGTTTCCTCGTAGATGAGGTTTAATCCGCTGCCACCGTCCATGAGCACTTTAGTAAGCCGGAAGCCGTCCACAATTGGACTAAGGACCAAAGCGGCTGGTGCTCGGACTGTTCGGAATTTAGGTTCATCACTGGTGTTGAAGGTTATGGCCATGTCGTTCCATGGATTTATTGCTGCAACGTGGAAGACTTTGGCGAGGCTGCGGAGTGCTCTCTTGCGCCTGTTATTCGAGGCGAAAGTCTCGAAGACTGCCAATACTATATTGTTGTTTTCTGGGGATGATGCTCTGCAGTATCGTTAATGAGGAGATCCTCACTGCTCTTGGCCACCTGGCAAAGTATCCAACATGCTCTAAGGCTGTGTGTTGGTATGGTATCCGGTGTGGTCTGAATTTTGCATGGCCCATTGAGCCATTCCTCCAATACGGTTCCATGCCCTGTAGTGGGCCTTGGTTTCTTTGTAATTGGATCTGGTGACTTGCGAGAGTGCACCCTTTTAGTTTGAACAAGGGGGTTAGTGAGAGTCGGAGGATCCCAGAATTTTGCTTGGGTTTTCCAGGCGCTTTCCATCGCACAGTACTTCTGTACTATGGCCACCAACTCATCAAAGTGTGATATGTCACGGTGACTTATGGTGTTGAGGATTCCCTTGTTTGTGCAATTTTTGCAAAAGAATGAGATTGCGTCTTCCTCGCGACAATCCTTGACCTTGCTCATTACAAGGAGGAATCTGGCCCAAAAGTGATGTACTGTCTCTTGGGGTTGTTGTCTAATGTGGGAAAGATCGCTTGTATCTGGGTGGGTGGGTGGATTTAAGTCCGAACACTGACCCGATCTGAGACCCAGGGGCAGAGGGACTAGCGAACTTGGCAGTTCGGGTTCTGGGATGTTTCCCAATTTTTCTGGCCCGCTGTCCGATTCTAAGTTCGGAGTTTGGGTCATATCCTCTTGCAGACGGGTATCCGGCTCGGAGAGCTTGGGAATCCGTACATAGTTCGTCCTCGGAATAGAGGAAGAATCGCTGCATTGCTCCTCCACCGCTACTATCTGATGGGTGACCGGCGGAGAGTTAATATCTCTTTGTTCGGGTTTAAGCCCAATCCGATCATAGTCCATAGCGACTACCAAGGCGATGATGCGATCCAAGAGCTCGTTCAAGGACGAGAGCTCCATTGGATCCATCTGCTTGGTGTATTCCGAGCTGACGTGGAGGCTGTTTTTCATGACCTGAGAAGTCATCATCGGCGCGGCGGCCGAACGGGCGGTCATGACGAAGCCGCCTAGTTGGAGGGTTTGGCCTAAATCCAGGGCTCCCCCAAAGGTGATGTTGTCCTTGATAACAAGGCGAGCCATCAAACCTTTTTCGACGTCACAGTGGAACTCTCAATGAAAGCACCAATGTCGGTGTCAAAACCGGCGGATCTCGGGTAGGGGGTCTCGAACTGTGCATCTAAGGCTGATGGTAACAGGAGGCGGGGGACACAATGTTGACCCAAGTTCGGGCCCTCTCTATGGAGGTAATACCCTACTTCCTGCTTGATTGATCTTGATGATATGAGTATTACAAGAGTTGATCTACCATGAGATCGTAGAGGCTAACGCTAGAAGCTAGCCTATGATTATGATTGTTGTTATCCTACGGACTAAACCCTCTGGTTTATATAGACACCGGAGGGGGCTAGGGTTACATAGAGTCGGTTATAGAGAAGGAAATCTACATATCCGAATTGCCAAGCTTGCCTTCCACGCAAAGGAGAGTCCCACCCGGACACGGGACGAAGTCTTCAATCTTGTATCTTCATAGTCCAACAGTCCGGCATAAGTACATAGTACGGCTGTCCGAGGACCCCCTAATCCAGGACTCCCTCACCGTTGACTAAAATCTCTCTCGTAAGCATAACATAATCAAACCCTAGAACTCATTGAGTGTTAATCACATGGTGATGTGAACTACATTATTGACTCTAGTAAACTCTTGGGTGTTAATCACATGGTGATGTGAACTAGATTATTGACTCTAGTAAACTCTTTTGGTGTTAGTCACATGGCGATGTGAACTATGAGTGTTAATCGCATGGCGATGAGAACAAGATTATTGACTCTAGTGCAAGTGGGAGACTGTTGGAAATATGCCCTAGAGCAATAATAAAATGGTTATTATTATATTTCCTTGTTCATGATAATTTTCTATTGTTCATGCTATAATTGTATTAACCGGAAACCGTAATACATGTGTGAATACATAGACCACAACATGTCCCTAGTAAGCCTCTAGTTGACAAGCTCGTTGATCAATAGATGGTTATGATTTCCTGACCATGGACATTGGATGTCGTTGATAACGGGATCACATCATTAGGAGAATGATGTGATGGACAAGACCCAATCCTAAGCATAGCACAAGATCGTGTAGTTCGTTTGCGAGAGATTTTCTAATGTCAAGTATCATTTCCTTAGACCATGAGATTGTGCAACTCCCGGATACTGTACGAGTGCTTTGGGTGTATCAAACGTCACAATGTAACTGGTTGACTATAAAGGTGCACTACAGGTATCTCCGAAAGTGTCTATTGGATTGGCATGAATCAAGACTGGGATTTGTCACTCCGTATGACGGAGAGGTATCTCTAGGCCCACTCGGTAATGCATCATCATAATGAGCTCAACGTGACTAAGGAGTTAGCCACGACATCATGCATTACGGAACTAGTAAAGAGACTTGCTTGTAACGAGGTTGAACAAGGTATGGGGATACCGATGATCGAATCTCGGGTAAGTAACATACCAATGGACAAAGGGAATTGTAGATGGGATTGATTGAACCCTCGACATCGTGGTTCATCCGATGAGATCATCATGGAACATGTGGGGCCAATATGGGTATCCAGATCCCGCTGTTGGTTATTGGCCGGAGAGGTGTCTCGGTCATGTCTGCATGGTTCCCGAACCCGTAGGGTCTACACAATTAAGGTTTGGTGACGCTAGAGTTGTAATGGGAATACCACTATGGTTACCGAAGGTTGTTCGGAGTGCCGGATGAGACCCCGAACGTGTAGAGGAACTCCGAAATGGTCCGGAGGTGAAGATTGATATATTGGACGAAGGGTATTGGAGTCCGGAATTGTTCTAGGAGTACTGGGTGATGACCGGCGTGACCGAAAGGAGTTTCGGAGGCCCCGGCAAGCGTTGGGGGGCCTTATGGGCCAAGGGGAGGGGGCACACCAGCCCACTAAGGGGTTGTGCACCCTCCCACCCCATCTCACGTAACCTGGAGAGGTGGGGGAACCTCCCCTAGGGCAGCCTCCCCTCCCGGCTTGGGGGGCAAATTTCCTAGGGGTGGGGGCGCCCAAACCCATCTAGGGTTTCCCCTATGGCCGCCGCCCCTCCCCTAGGGAAACCCTAGGGCGCCTCCTCCTCCCCACTTCGCCCTATATATAGTGAGGGAGAGAGAGGGTGGCGGCACCCCTTCCCCTGGCGCAGCCCCTCCCTCCTCCAACACCTCCTCCTCCTCTGTAGTGCTTGGCGAAGCCGTGCAGGAGAACCGCAAGCTCCACCACCATGCTGTCGTGCTGCCGGAGTTCTCCCTCAACTTCTCCTCTCCCCTTGCTAGATCAAGAAGGAGGAGACGTCCCCGGGTTGTACATGTGTTGAACGCGGAGGCGCCGTCCGTTCGGTGCTTGGATCGGATCTTTCGCAGTTTGAATCGTCGCGAGTACGACTCCATCAACCACGTTCTTGTAACGCTTCCGCTTAGCAATCTTCAAGGGTATGAAGATGCACACACTCTCTCTCTCTCTCTCTCGTTGCTAGTATCTCCTAGATTGATCTTGGTGACACGTAGGAAAAATTTAAATTATTGCTACGTTCCCCAACACTTTTTACAACGCCGAGCCGAGGGGTCCATAGAAGATGGTTTTCCAGAATCCATTTGTCGCGTTTGCTAAAATTTAGTGTTCTATTATGATTCATCAAGCATAAAAAAATGAAAGAAATATTCGACATGACCTTTTTCTAAAAGGAGGACATAACGAGTGCCAGAAATTCGGTGAAACGGAAATGAATCGACATTTCGCCAAAACATTGGCACTCATGTCAATACCTGCAAATATAAGCCAACGATACTACAATGGATCCTAGTTAAAAGTGAAAGAAAAATTTGACATGACCTTTGCTAAAAAGAGGACATAACGAGTGCCAAAAATTTGGCAAAACATAAATGAATCAACATTTCACGAAAACATTGGCACTCATGTCAATACCTGCAAAATGTTCCTCGTCTACTCATAGTTACCCTAAGCACAAATAACACTAAGACACACTACTCAAATTTAATCCATGATAAATATCTATTTACCCAAACCCAACTTTGACCATACCGGAGAGGTGGCTCAATTGGCATCCGAAGGCGGTGCGAGGTCTTCGATGTTGGCGGAGGAGGGCGTGATGGCCGAAGGGGTAGCCATCACGGAGGAGCTTCGCGGTGGCGGTGGCGACGGCAACAAGATGTCTACTGTGTTGGAGGAGGAGTCCATGCCCGCAGCGGCAAGGAGGGCCGCGACACGGCGCTGATGAAGGGGCAACAATGAGGGGCGCGGCAGCAACGAGGAGGGCCGCGACACCACGTCGACGAAGGGGCAGCAATGAGTGGCTGGGCGGCGGCAAGGAGGAGAGGCGGCAACGAGGGGCGCCGCCGTGAGTCAGGTGAGATTTGGGAGCGTGGGGGGAGCGGCGGGAGAAATTGCAAATTTTTGTTTGGTTTTTGGGGTGGTGGAAAATGAACTGTAGTCAGCGTCGTGGGTCTACGTGTGACGGATGTGGTTGGGTGCCCGCCACACGTAAGTGGACAGCACTGGCGAGCAGCCAACAGAAACTGCCACTGCTACGAGTGCGTAATATGTACGTCCTCCATGTCTGGTAAGAGTGCTTACCACAATTTAGTTGTGGCATGCAACAGGCGCACCCGCCACCGATGTATAAATAAATAGTGGCGAGCATGTGTCACCACCCGCCAGAGTTAGGTTTCATTATGCGGCCAACTCTGAAATGGTCTACCTGTGGCGGGATGGTATTCATGGCCACCACTACTTTGTCAGTAGTAGTGGCGGGTAAGCTTTGGTACTCGCCACAGCTACATTTCTAAATTAGTTGTGGCGGGTGACTCACCTCGCCTGCCATAAATTTATGTCCATCTATAAGCCTTTTCCCAGTAGTGATGAGAGAGACGAGGAAGGGGATATGTCCAGTGCACTACTGCAGAAGGGGTCAAGGGTCGCCATCTCCAAGGCACGGGGTCGCCCTGCCCGCTCGTGGAGCTCCTCTCCTCGAGGCCATCGGCTAGATCCCATCATGATGTTGATGTCTTGTCAGTGAGGAAGAAGGGACCTCTACTCGCCAGAGAAGCAAGGTGAGGTCGACGGCCACCAAGTGATGAGGCGGCTAGAGAAAGGCGCAGTCAGAAGGCCTCGACACGGAGGCCCAAGTGAAGCCAGGAGATCATCAACGTTGAGTGCGCCATGGTGGATGGCAAGTGGCAGCGAGTGGAACCCTAACCAGTTTAAAAACGAAGAGAGAAGGGAGGCAGGGTGAGGGAAGTGATGCGCGCGAGGGTGTGGACGTGTTGGTTTGGGCGTTGAGTACTGGGGGGACCAGGAGGGAGAAAACGGAGTAAAAACCAATACGAGGGGTGGGCTTCATTAGGAAAAAATCGGTATGGCGTGGGATGTCTTCGATTGATGGGAGGCAATGAAGAGAAATGAGACGAAACGACAACATACTCCCCTTTAGGACTAGAGATATGTACAAATGCATATGCAACTATTTATATAATGGAATGTGCAAGACGCTGTCGTGGCAGCAAAACGCTGCCACATCAGTGTCTTATTTTGACTTGGGCCATGCTACCAGTGGCGGTGAGTGGTTTAGCTCGTGAGTCGTATGATACTTTGTCCAGGGATACCAGTGAGGGGCGCCCTGCACACCGTAACATGTTGATAGAGACGAGCATCATGCCCGTCACTGGTAGGACTTTTGGGCCTGTCATTGGTAGCTAATTCCGCAGTAGTGTAAAAATCTAATTCTACGACTGCACTTCTCCATGAAAGCAAATAATTCTGCAGTAGTGTTAAAATAACTGACTGCTACTTTATGTACCTCTGCTCTCTGTTTTTTGTGGGTGTACCTTTGCTCTCTTCCATGTGCACTTTCTGGAAAGGCCAAACCAACAAAGTAGAACACTGCCGCCAAATTGAAGTTCTTACTTGACAACATCATAATTATGAGATGATGGAATATTTAGATGATGAGGAATAACAAATTTTGAACAACTCCAGAAATTTTATCCTGTAAAACTTTGTTAAAGCAGGACCTCAAGATCATGAGCTATCATATTAAACAACCTCACCATTCTTCAAGACTGGATTGATAGTACTATCTGATTTCAGTTAACAATGATTTTACTATGATGTTCACTAAACAAGGAGTTGGTTGATTTTCCCTAGTCTTGCTTTTCCTTTTCTTTTTGTTTCTATGATACCTAGGCTTAATATATGAAATTACTGTAGAAATATCATTTTCCAGTTCTTGCGTGAAAAATAAGATCACAACAGTTGGTACATGAAATCTAGCAAGTGGTTTAACAAATGGAAGAAGTAATCAAACAAGACACACATAATGCAGACGTACATGAAAAAAGAAAGCTTCAATACTAAATATCGCTACCCAAAACCATGAACGAGAGATATAGTAGTAGAGAGCGTCATCTTCCCCATCGGATCCTCGTTCTAGTATTGGTGGCTGCCAGAGCCTGCTGAACCTGCACGTGCGCGTCGTCATCGAGGATCTTCCCATGCAGTTCTGGTCCCTAGAGGGGACGGAGGAGGCTTTCGGCGACTTCGGCCGCATCGACCACCTGGACTCGCGCACACTTGAGCGGGGCCACACCAAGCACTTTTCGCCTGCTGGCTCTGGGTTTGGGATGTGGCCCACATCCCGACGAGGCACGTGCTCTGGGTGCTCAAGCGCGGTGCCGGCCGCGTCGACGAGGTGGTCAGCTTTGCTCCACTGGACCGCCGTGTCCCCCCGCCACCAGGAGTGCACCGCTATGACCTCCTGGTGCACGTTGACCTGGTGGAGGACTAGACCCCACACTCGCCGCGTTCGTCACACTCCGGCCAGAGCGGGCTGCCCTCCTCCGACGATGATGACGATCGCCCCATGCCACGTGTCGAGTTGGGCACGTGGGTGGCGCGCGTCGAAGATGGCCAAGGCCCGGGCTGCCGCTCGGGTCAGCGTGCCCTGGCTGCGGGCTGTGGCGGCCCCATCCTCGGGGCTTCAAGGCGCGACCACGACGACGGCGACAACAGGGGTGGCTCGGGGCGCTCCTGGCGGGACTGCCTGCTCGGCCGTGGGTGCCATGCCAAGGGGAGTGGGGAGGACGTCGTCAACGGCGCCCACCACCGCTACAGTCGCATGCTTGTGAGCAGGCGCCGCGGATCGCAGAGTCGCGGCCACGTCAAGGCAGCCTCCAATGTTGCTCTGCCTCCTCTACGCGTGACACCGCTACTGCCCCTCTGCTCCGCCTCCCCTCCGCCCGTCGCCGCTGAAGAAGACCCGGTGGCCCGTTTCTTCAGCTTCTCCAACTCCGGTCGTGCGCTCTCCCCCTTGCGCGCATGGATTGCATGCAGTTGGAGATGGAGAACACCATGATCGACGCGCTGCAATCTCCGTTCACCTTCGAAGACGGTGGGCGATCCCCACCTCACCCGCTGCTCGCACCAAAAGACCCTGCAAGCCCGGAGATGATTCCCTGCCTGTTGCCCTGCATCAGCACTCCTGCCAATGCAACCGCCGGTTTCCAGCTGGCTGAGGTCATGGAGCGCGTGGGCATCATGCAGATTGAAGAGAGCTAGGGGCAAGCGCCACCGTCGCTCTGTTCACTCCTGTCCCCCCATCGATCATCGACAGCCAGCAGATGGCGAGGTCGCGCCTCTCCACTCCCCCCAGGTCCAGGTCCACGTCGACCCCCTCGTGCCGCAGCGCCCGCCAAGCTGCGGCGGACATCACCACGTTGGTGCCCCAGCGCGCAGTCCTACGCTTGGTGCAGGAGCTCGGTGCGCTCGGCCCCAAGGACAAGATGACCCCAAAGGTGGCGGATCTGCTCATGAAGCGTTTCCAGGAGCCCCTGTCTGACGGGGACATTGCGGCCATCGCCAAGCTCACCGGGCTGGACCAGGGTGCCCTCAAGATCGCCGCCGGCACAGCAGGACTCGCCGGCATGGAAGAGGCTCTCCATGGTTGATCATGTTAGCTGCATCTCTGTTTTGTCTCCGTCGATGGCTGGTCTTCTACCAGCTTGAGTTAGGGCTAGTTTTCATGTGTAGTGCTTCGGGTAGGAGGTGTGCTGGACGACGACGGGGTTTTGGGCCTGCTGGTGGCCGTCGTCGCCCCCTGGATTGCTGTAAGGTGTATCATGTTATGATCTTTAGTTTGATTAGTCGGCGGAGAAGAACATCGTGTCCCCATGAGTGACAGTAGTATGATTTTCATGTCCTGGAATGTGTGCGGCTTGAACTGCCCGGCAAAGCAAACAGCAATCATCGACGTAGTAAGAACAAACCGAGTAGAGGTCCTCTCCCTACAAGAGACCAAAATAGAGACCTGGTCGGCCGGCATAGCGGCCGACATTGGAGGAGACGCACTGCAGGGCTGCACGGTGCTGCCTACGCACGGAACGAGGGGAGGTGCTATGATTTTTTGGGAGAAGCTAGTCATCAATGTAGTGTCGCACTTCCTCGGTCGCTTCTCCATTACAGTTCGGGTAGAACCTCTACATGCGGGCGACCTGTTCTGGCTCACCACCATCTACAGCCCGACAGACGACGCCCAAAAGGATGACTTCCTCAGCGACATTGCAGCGGCTGCCCCGCCGACCGATGAGCCCTGGCTGATAAACTGAGACTTCAACATGATCTACCAAGCTAGTGACAAAAGCAACAGTAACATAAACAGAAGAATGATGGGGATTTTAGGCAATCGCTCGACTGTGCTGGACTGAAGGAGTTGAAATGCAAGAACAGAAAGTTTACCTGGAGCAACGAGAGGGAGGAGCCCACTCTATGCAGCATCGACAAGTTTTTTTGCAACGATCAGTGGGATCTGCTGCATCAAAACTTCATCCTCACGGCTGCATCAACGTCTTTCTCTGATCACTGTCCATTAGTGCTAGCGAGGGCAACTACCCCCTTTAGATAGGCGCGCTTCAGATTCGAGAACTTCTGGCCCAAATTTCCTCATTTCACCGAGACTGTGTTGAGGGCATGGCAACACCCAGTCCAGCACGACTGCCCGTTCATCAGGGTAAAGAGGCGCTTGGCGAGGGTTGCGTGTGACCTGAAGATTTGGAGTCGACCCATGTTTAGCAAGGTCAAGCTCCAGTTGCAGATTGCCAATGAGGTCATTTTTCAGTTTGACAACGCGCAAGAACACTGCAGGCTGACATCGGCTGAATTCGAGCTGAGGAAAAACCTGAAGATGAAGGTGCTCGGACTGGCAGCCATTGAAAGAGCTCGCAAGCGGCAGGCTTAAAGAATAAGCTGGCTTCAAGCGGGGGACGCAAGCACGAAGCTATTCCATGCAAAAATGAGGTCACGCAGATGGAGAAATTTCATCCACGCGATCAACGTCAACAACAGGGTGCTCGTGGATCACAGCGAGAAAGAGCAGGCCATCCACGATCACTTTTCTGCATCCCTGGGCCAGAATAAGAGACGTAGCTGCACCCTGAACTGCGACCAACTCCATGTTCCTGTGGTGACCGCGGCTGAGCTGCACGACCCGTTCACCATGGCAGAGGTCTGGGCAGCGATAGTTGCTTCCCCGGCAGAAAAGGCGCCAGGCCCTGATGGCTTCACTGGCCAGTTCCTCCGTTCTTGCTGGCACATCATCAAGGACAAGATCATGGTCGTCTTCCAAAAGTTATACCACATGGCCGGAGAAAACTTCAGTGGCATTAGCACAGCACTGATCACGCTGCTGCCGAAGCGTAATGACGCATCAAAGATCGGTCACTACAGACCCATCAGTCTAATCGACTCCGTCGCAAAATGATCTCAAAGGTTCTCGCTTCACGGCTGTCGGCCGCCCTGGAAGGAGTTATCTCACCAGCGTAGACGGCCTTTCAGAAAGGGAAGTGCATCCACGACAGCTTCCAGTACATTCAGGGCTGCGTAAGGATGCTGCACCGGGAGAAAAAGTCGGCCCTGCTGTTCAAGTTGGATTTCGCCCGCGTTTTCGACTCCGTGTCCTGGGCGTATTTGATCGAGTTGTTGCAACAAATGGGCTTCTCACGGCACTGGAGGAACTGGATCTCTCTACTGCTGTCATCCGCATCCTCGTCCTGCTTGCTCAACGGCGTACAGGGGGGCGGCTTTTTCCATGCGTGTGGGCTTCGCCAGGGCGACCCCCTCTCGCCACTGCTTTTCATCTTGGCGATTGACCCCTTGTACTGTCTACTAGAGGCAGCCACCACGCAAGACTTGATCGCGCCACTGCCTGGTCGTGGTGCAAGCTCGAGGGCCAGCCTCTACGCGGACGATGCGGTCATCTTTGTGAACCCAATAAGAGAAGAGGTAGATACTCTACTGGACCTATTGCATTCCTTCGGAGAAGCCACAGGCCTGAAGCTCAACCAGGCCAAGTCATCCATCATTTCGATGAACTGCGAGGCCCCGACACTGGAGCATGTGCTGCACGGTTTTGGTGGCGTGATCGCAGGCTTCCCCACAACTTACCTGGGGCTGCCAATCTCCCCGAAGAGGTTGCAGATCGTTCACTTCCAATTCCTCATTGACCGGATCAAATCACGCCTCGTGGGTTGGAAGGGAAAGCTGATGTCCCTGGCCGGCCAGCGCGTCTCGGTGCGCGCAGTCCTCTCCGCCCTGCCCACATATGCACTCTCTGTGCTCAAGGTGCCGAAGAAAGTCCTGAAGGAGATCGACAAAGCGCGACGGCGTTTCTTATGGGTGCAAGACGAAGCGCTGACGGGCGGCAAGTGCAAGGTGGCATGGAGCTCTGTTTGTTCACCGACGGAAAAGGGCGGACTGGGGCTTCTCGACCTGCAGCTCTTCGGCTCCGTCCTATGGTTGCGTTGGCTCTGGCTAGCCTGGCAGCAGCCGCTGAGGCCCTGGACGGCTTTCCCTCTGCCCTGCGACAAGACGGACTAGGCGCACTTCCAGGAAACCACGCGCGTCCTGATCGGGAGCGGCCAGCAGGCGAGGTTCTGGACGTGCCGCTGGTTGGGTGCCGCACCCCTGGCGTCATCCTACCCGGGCCTCTTCAGTCACTCCAGGCGCAAGAACCGCACGGTAGCTGCAGCGCTCGCCAACGACCGATGGATCGGCGACCTGCGCCATGGCAACACGTCGCTCATCATCGCCGAATACCTGCAACTCTGGCGCCAAATTCAACAAGCCGGGGTCGCCCTTGACAGTCAGGTGCCGGACAGAATCCAGTGGACGGCGGGCGGAGGGGATCGCTACTCGGCCAGGGGGGCCTACCGCATGTCCTTTCAGTCCAAGCCACACACAAGTGACGACAAGATGATCTGGAAGTGCTGGGCGCCGGGATCTGCAAAGATGTTCTCCTGGCTCATGCACAAGAACAGGCTCTGGTGCAATGATCGGCTGCAAAGGCGTGGATGGCCAAATGGTTACTTCTGCAGCCTCTGCCTTCGAAACCTGGAGTCGGCGGCCCATCTCTTCTGGGATTGCCCGTTCTCCCGGCAAGTTTGGACGATCCTATCGTCCAAAGCTGGCTGCGAGGCACTGGCCGCCGCAAGATCGCCGCTCCACACTTCCATGCAACATTGCCAGGAGGTGACCCACCGGACGCCGGCCGGAGCACGGAAGGGGTGCAGAACCATGCTCATTTTGGTCGCCTGGCACCTCTGGAAGGAGCGAAATGCCTGCGTCTTCAGGGGAAAGCTGTCGTGCCTGGACGATGTCGTCCACGCCATCATCATGGATTACGATCAGTGGAGAGCCGCCGGAGCGGCCTGCCTAGAGCCCCTGTTTGGGGTCAATTTTGTGAGATAAAAACCCCAGGAGTCTCTCCCCCCCCCCCCCTTTTTTTTTGTTTTTCTTGCTTTTCCTCTCCTTTTGCATGTCTTCTGTGCCCATGATCACTTGATCCATCATGTATTTCCCGCTACTTTCTTCTAAATCAATGAAGCCGGCAAAACCAGATCTTTCAAAAAAAAATACTACTACTATGTACTCCCTTCGTTCCTAAATGTAAGTCTTTCTAGAGATTTCAACAAATGACTATAAACGGAGCAAAATAGGTGAATCTATACTCTAAAATATGTCTACATATATCCGTATGTTGTAGTCCATTTAAAATGTCTAAAAAGACTTATATTTAGGAACGGAGGGAGTAGATAAGCTAAACAGCGCACTACAACGGGAGGGGGAAAAGGCAAAGGGAGCTGGTTTGGGTAAAGCGCAAAAGATTAGTGTTTGCGGGTTGGCTTTTGTCTGTGTAGTTTGCTTTGATTGTAGATGCTTTTCCCCCAAAAGCGGGACGCCATGATGGAAAGCACCATGCCACTTGCATTCGAGCGCACCAAACCAACTACCGCACGCACGTCTAATTTGGCCAAATCAGCGTCCAATGTTGCATATAAAATATATTATATTTTTGCTTTAGATAAGGTTGATAGGACGGATCAGATATAGTTATCGACATCCACATGAAATCTGACGTGACAGTGTGATTTGCTAGAGTCGTTTTTTCTTTGCGAAAAGATTTGCTAGTGTCGTTGATTTTGCGCTGCATGCATGGAGAGTCGTGCATACACCCTCCGTGCTGGAATAAAACAATCTAAAGTTTTTTTTCGCAAAAACTTCCGATCTATTCATCAACTGTCAAGATAGTACAAAAACACTAGAAGTAAAAATTACATCCAGGTCTATAGACCACCTAGCGACGACTACAATCTCTGGAGCGAGCCGAAGGCGCGCCGCCGTCATCGCCCCTCCCTCGTCGGAGCCGGACAAACATTGTTGTAGTAGACAGTCGGAAAGTCGTCGTGCTAAGGCCCTATGGGACCAGCGCACCAGAACAGCAACCGCCGCCGATGAAGAGAAGCATAGACCGGAAGGATCCAACCTGCAGACACACAGACGTAGACGAGCGAAGACCGGATCCAGTCGGATCCACCGAAGACAAACGCCGACCGGATCCATAAGATCCGCCGGAGACAAACCTCCACACGCCTTCCGACGATGCTTGAAACATCACCGGGACGGGGGCTAGGCGGGGAGGACCTTATTCCATCTTCAAGAAGCCGCCACCGCCTCATCTTCTTGAGCATGGCACAAACCCTAACAAAACTTAGAAAAGCATCTAAAAACTGAGCCCTCCCGCCGGCAAGGGCCGGGATCCACCGTGCCTCCATGATCCGAGGACCATAGAAGATAAGGCGGACCGGCGGCGCCGGCGAGAGGCAAGGAAACCCTAGATGGGAGTTAAAGAAAACAATCTAAAGTTTAACATACGAAAAAAATCAACATCTACAATTCCAAATTATTGATTCTATGAAAGTATATTTTATTGTGCTTCTAAGGATATTTTTTCACAAAAAAAGTATTTATAAGGATACTAGTTTTTTTTTTGAGGGTACAAAAAATCAGCAAACTAAGTCAAGGTTTTCATTGTTTGACTTGAACAAAATTTATAGGTTTTCTTGTCGAGCACAGAGGTGGTACTATATTGTGAATGCTATTGCATGACAATCACGGAAAACACATCGGTCATATTCAAACCAGATGAAATTTCCCTTTTTTGGGAAGTCAACACCTCATCAAACTTCCTTTTTTTGTAAATTAAAAAAAAACTAGAAGTTTTAACTGTCGAGAAATATCTAATTATTAAAAATTCCAAACTTTCAAAATTATGAAGCTTTAGTTAATTTTCAACTTTTAGAATATATCGGCATGAAAAATATATAAAAAGGAATTTTCCAATTACCCAAAATAAAAAATTCCATGGGAGATGGGAGGATTATAGCAACTCTAGCAGAGTCGTCATATTGGCAGGCTCCATATCGCATATGGATCGCACAGAGTCATCATAATGCTGCATCCATATATTTTCATGCAAATAGGACCCACCAATCATTGGGTCATAGGTTCTACCCAAATGATACTTCTTCAATGTATCTATAATTTTTACTAGTATAACGCCTGTGCGTTCCCACGGGCTCTTCAAAATTTATAATCAGTATCTTTCATTTATCATCCCCTCATATTGGGTGATTATGGGGTGCTCTAATTAGAAACACAACAATCAAATATTAGGAAATTTCACCGAACGAACAACAACGAATAATACGATATCTATCAAACGAATAAAATGAGGTCATATTTTTGGTCCGTCATGCACTTCTGTTGAAAAGTGCCTATCCCTTTTAGAATCAACCCACTGTTTGCTCGCACGCAAAAAAAAATACATCTCTAAAGTGGGGAACCGATCGGTGCCAAAAAGAACTCAAACTCCTATCCAATCTCGACTTTGTGCTCTTCCACTTCCATTGATAAAGATGGGACGTCAAGGGTTTCATCATGATGACCTCGAGAAGCCGCCGACATCCCTCCCCACATCTACCCCTACCCCCTGCTGCCGCTTGCACTGTCCTTGCTCCTCGAGGGATCTAGGGACACAATGTTCTCTAGGATGGGCATGACCAGATCCACGAGGAGGCCACATTCTTCCATGGGAACCCAACCAAGCACACCACCCTCCGCAACCATCCAATCCCAGCCTAACAAAGTCAAGACCCGCCATCGATCCACAAATCAGGCTCGCCGCATCCAGGTTCACTGCAAGTCTGCGACGAGTCTGTAGTCGATATCTTGACTTTGGCTATCCCCACGGAAGAATCATCGGATCCTGCTTACTTTTACCATCACTTCGTCTCTTCCCAAGGCAGCGACACCACCCAGCCAATCACCACCACCGCTTGCGGCTTGCCTACATAAAATCATGAGAAATCCCCACGGCGGTGCTGTAAGATCACCTTGGCGACCTCGACAGTGACCGACTGGTCTAAGATCTAAGCTAGCCGCTCTTTGTAGAAACCAATAGAAGTAGGCATGTGACTCAGATTTGTTCTTTGGTGTGCATGCGTTTCTTGCTGCCCACCAGCTCTTGTCTACAACTCGCCTATCTCTGTACCAGCTCTTGGTCTACAACTCGCCTATCTCCATGCTCGAGACGACCAAGCTCGATGCGCAAGCCGCATACGTCTGCTAGAGCTATATCCAGGCCCTATGATTTTTGGATCACTGGCACTATGGGTGCCAGGACCGGAGTCGCCCTCATCCACCAAGTGGATCAAGGAGGCCCACCACCTAGACTCTACATCGCAACATTTTGTGTTTTCCTATAAAAAGTAAAGAACCTTCTCTAATAAACGTAAATATAACCTTTTGGTTTTATAGTCTCAACTTTCCTACACTCCAATACCAGAAGGATTTCTTGGTTTTATTTAATGACCTTCTTGAATGTCATTCACTTAGAAAGGTAGTAATCCAATCTGTGATATTAAGGCAAATTATTAGTCATATTAAAGTGCAAAAGGCCCTATAGGAGTCAAAGCATGACTTTTATGGTTATACTGTAATTTGCAAGATCTGAGATTTATGCAAGTGTACAATTAGAGAAGAGCCAATTAAATAGATTTTCACATTCAGAATAGTACGATTAGCAGTAGCACTTCAATTTTTTCATGTTTGATTAGCTTGCTAGGTGGTTATCACTAAGCATGTTGGAACGATGAGCATAACCTAACTTAGTTCAGTACGTGTTGCTGCAAATTAGTTCAGTACGTACGAAGCTGTTGCTAATTTCAATGCCTGGCTGTTGCAAGTTTCTAATGAAAAAGTACTTCAGGTCAAAGGTCAGGGAATATACACTTTTGTTATCATGGTTGTTTCCTTATAGTGAACAACTTTGATCACCACTTCAGCAGCTACTATCTATAAGAAGACATTAGCTAAGTAGATACAGGCAAAGAAAGCATGTAGGCAAAACCAGAATTAAAAACATCCTTCTCAATGGAGCTCGTGCAGTTCGGAAGACCCTAATCATCGATGAGGGACCCCTCCGATGGTAGCATGGCGTGACAATTGCCGTCAATGACAACACCCAAAGTACCTTGCACAATCCATCGATCCAGTTCGGAACAATCAAGCACATACCTTGCAAAGTGATGTGGATCTGAAGCAGAGGTGGGAAGGTAAAGGCTCAGGTGAGGTGGAATGAGACGTTGATATAGACGTGCACGCATGAGAATAAGGTGGTGCCCAGGATGGATCTCCATCGGAGGAGGCCGGATCCGCTGGGGAGGAGGTCGCTGTAGTACCTGCCATCTGTGCGATGGATCACGGGGCTGGCAGGCAGGGGGAGGGGATAGGAGGGAGCGGGTGGGCTAGAGCGCAGATGGCGGGTGCCCCCGACGACGGCTGGGAAGGATGGTGGAGGAGGTGGATGAGGATGGCGGCGGCGGCGTCTGCGGTTGCGCCTCGTCCGCAGCCGTGCTGGTGGTGGTCGATGCGAGAGCCGGATGGCGTCGGCCAGAATCAGGCAGGGGCGACAAAGATTTAGAGGAGAGAGAGAATGGAGGCGATGAGCGATGGGAGGAAGGGCCACCGGCGATTGGGGTGGCCTCAGATCCGCCCTCCGTGGCCGCCTATTTCATGGGACGAACACCCGTGCTCACCGTCGGGCTCGCCTTCGGCCGCTGCCTCGCCGACATTCACGACGTAGAGCCCCTTCCTCCGATCCCATTTGCCAGGGAGGCAGCGCCATCCTTCATCGCAGAGAACGAGTCCACACTGAGATCCCAACCAGATCGTGATTCGCCTCCCCAAACCGCAGCGGCACATCCCACTCCATCAACGACCAACCTATATGAGGCGGAGGGTCAGTGTAGGACGCGAGCGCCGTCACCATGGACGTGGGACGCCGTAGGTGGGAAGGAGGCGGCGACGGCGTCTGTGTTAGGAAGATCGCACGACGGCGGCGGCGTTTACTCGAGGGGATCGAGAGGAGCTGCGTTTGGTGCCGGGTGGGTTCTTTGGTGCGTGCGTGGGGCTGGAGATTGTGATAGGTGATCAGGTGAGGGCGTGCCATACCTGGATCGATAGCCTTACCATACCTGGTGGTAATTTAAATTTATTACCATATTCGATATTTCCCGAGTTATGGCCTTACCATACTTGGATTGATAGCCTTTGGGGTAATTTAAATTTATTACCATATAATTACCATATTCAAAATATCCTGAGTTATGACCTTACCATACCTGGATTGATTTATTACTATACGTGGATTAATTATGATTTATTACTATATGATTTATTACTATACGTGGATAGCCTTACCATACCTGGTGGTAATTTAAATTTATTACCATATTCGATATTTCCCGAGTTATGGCCTTACCATACCTGGATTGATAGCCTTTGGGGTAATTTAAATTTATTACCATATAATTACCATATTCAAAATTTCCTGAGTTATGACCTTACCATACCTGGATTGATTTATTACTATACGTGGATTAATTATGATTTATTACTATATGATTTATTACTATACATGGATAGCCTTACAATACCTGGTGGTAATTTAAATTTATTATCATATTTGATATTTCCCGAGTTATGGCCTTACCATACCTGGATTGATAGCCTTTGGGGCAATTTAAATTTATTACCATATAATTACCATATTCAAAATTTCCTGAGTTATGACCTTACCATACCTGGATTGATTTATTACTATACATGGATTAATTATGATTGATTACCATAAATACGTTGGGTATTTCCCGTTAGACGAGAAAAGAGAAAAACCGGTGGGAGGGGCTGGTGGGAGGTGGGACGAAGAAAAACCGGTTGAAAATAAACCAGTTGAAAGTGGGGGGACTATTCAACCAATTCGTCCATTAGGAGTAGAGATACCATATTCGATATTTCCCGAGTTATGGCTTTACCATACCTGGATTGATAGCCTTTGGGGTAATTTAAATTTATTACCATATAATTACCATATTCAAAATTTCTTGAGTTATGACCTTACCATACCTGGATTGATTTATTACTATACGTGGATTAATTATGATTTATTACTATATGATTTATTACTATACGTGGATAGCCTTACCATACCTGGTGGTAATTTAAATTTATTACCATATTTGATATTTCCCGAGTTATGGCCTTACCATACCTGGATTGATAGCCTTTGGGGTAATTTAAATTTATTACCATATAATTACCATATTCAAAATTTCCTGAGTTATGACCTTACCATACCTGGATTGATTTATTACTATACGTGGATTAATTATGATTGATTACCATAAATACGTTGGGTATTGCCCGTCAGACGAGAAAAGAGAAAAACCGGTGGGAGGGGCTGGTGGGAGGTGGGACGAAGAAAAACCGGTTGAAAATAAACTGGTTGAAAATAAACCGGTTGAAAGTGGGGGGGACTATTCAACCAATTCGTCCATTAGGAGTAGAGATATGTGTCGTGCCGATTGTTATTTAGGTTTGCAATGTTTTCAAACTATATCGAGGGACTAGCCTATTAATTCAGTGCTTAGTGTAAGTTTCTGTTTTCCACTGTTTTTTGAATTTCAGAAAATTGCCACAAAAAATGTCCCCAGAAAATCAGAACAAATAGGAGGAAGGTTTTGTGTCAGAAGAGGATCAAGAAACCAAGGCTCAGCCCCAAGTGGGCTGTACGGGCCCTAGGCTCCCACCTTATAGGGGCGCCTAGCCTGGTGGGTACCCCCTTCCAGGTGGCTCCGGTGTCCGCTGGCCTTTATATACTGGAAAACACTACCCCAATTTATCGAGCATTTTTCTGTTGCCACCACTTCGTCTTCTGAGGCTATCTTTATTTTCATCCCTGGCTGGTACTATGTCGGAGAGGGAATTCATCTCCATCTTCATTGACATTGATCCTTGTGCTCCAAGATTAGTTGTGAGCAGTCCACATCTAGACTACATGTATCGTGGTAGTTGCCAAGATCTCACCTTTTCACTTCCATGTTCAATATAATAGCCATATGAGTTGTTCTAAATGATTATGGTTGCTCTAAATTTCTTTATGTTCAGATATATGAATGTCTTTATGTTTGATCTATAGATGTATATTTCTCTCCAATTGCTTGTTTATGCTTGACCATTCTAGATCGGTAATTTGTAGTGGGAGTGGTGTGCATTAGTTGGGTTCAATCTTGCAAGTAATCTACTGCAATGATATTTAGTGGAAAAGGTTTGTACTCCCTTCATTCCATAATGTAGCACGCCCACGTTTTTCGAGATTCAACTTTGACCTTAAATTCGACCAGTGATACATAAATCATTTTACTAAAAATTATACCTTTGAAAACTTCTTTCGAATACGAATTCAAAGGTATCTGTCATGCTCCCGCAGCATTCGCCCATGTTGGTTAAATTTATGGCCAAAGTAAAATCTCAAAAAGCATGGACGCACTACATTATGAAATGAAGGGAGTATTGAATTGTTGCCACAAAGGGTAAATGTTTATTAGTTGATCATTCGTATCCCACAAATAATAGTATGACATCTTGCTTAAAGCAACTACTAGTGTTTACACTGAAAGTCCAGATGGTGCATAAGGATCAAGATCTATGGACGAGCTACATAGCTATTTGATGCAAAGGGTATCTTGGTCAATAGTATTTGGACGTACTACCTATATATGATCAACACATTCATATGTTAGGCATGTGCATGAAATTTTTGTTGTGCACTTTTTCACATGATTATGTCACTTACCACACTTTTATGTATTGGAGAGTTACCCTTGGTGAAACTATGTATCTCGATCTAGTCTTTAGCATGAGAATCACATTCCGACAACTTCTACATGCACTTTTATTCTCAGATTTATTTCGTATCGAAAATATAAAATATTATCTGGCACATTATCCTTTAATCGCCTTGTGGAACTAGCAAGACTAGGAAGGTTGACACCTTTGTTTGAACTCTTGGGAACACAAGCAATTTTTTTAAAACACCCCATATATTAATTAAGCCAAAGAAAAGTTCTTACAATCATTCGTTACAGCACACACCATGCAGGGCGGAACAGAATTAAAAAGAATCCCATCGGACCTAGTACTAAAGCTAGCAATCTCATGTGCCACCCCATTGGCAGTCCGACTTATCTTTGCAATATTAAAATTTTGGATCATCCTAGATATACTCAGAGCCTCATCCATCAGATCAGCCAGAGGGGACCTGTCAAGCTTCTCATTTGCAAGAAACAAATGTACAAAAGCACAGTCAGTCTCTACAATGATAGATTGATGAAGGGTGATACCTACATAAAGTCCTGCAAGGCAGGCGCGGAGCTCAGCTTCATTCACATTGGTACACCGATCAATAAAGTCCCACAAAGAAACAATAATATCTCCAGATGAATTACGAGCTACGACCCCCACACTGGCTGCATTAGTACTCTCCACAAAACTGGCGTCAACATTGATCTTGATATGATCACTAGGGGGAGGAGTCCACACCACATGATCTTTTAATGGTGCGTAATCCGCTACAACTCCGCTCACCTTCTCCTTACCTTTGTTGCTAGTGTCCAATTGAGCGGTGTCATGACTAGACGTGAAAGTAGTCCAAAAATTGTCCACAAAATGTGCAGAGGCATTAACGGATTCTTTCCCCTCGCCAAAAATTAAATCATTTCTCAAATGCCATGCTCGCCAGAAAAGAAACAAGATTTGCTCCCTCTGCCGCAAACTCAATTGCGCCAGCAAAATCAATAACCAATCTGATCCGGTGCACCTGAAGAACTCTTCATCCAGAATATTCCACTACTCTATCACGGCCATTCTAAGAGCGCGAGCTTTAGAACAACTCACCAGAGCATGAAAGATGTCTTCAACTTGAACTCCACAAATAGAACACATACATGAATCAGTCTGATGGTGCTTAACTCTATTCATCTGGACCGCCAAGCTATTGGTAGCAGCTCGCCACGCCTTCCATATTATCTCCCAAATCCCTCTTTCCCCCTCTGGTTCGCCACTAGATTGGCCAACAGGATCCTGGCTATCCTTCAAATTAAGCGCAAAATTGTACGCACTTTTAACAGAAAATATACCATTCTTCTCATGGTGCCACGCAAAAAAATCCCCATCCCTAGAGGCCTGAATACGAATCTTAAGAATTTCCTCCGCATCATGGGGATAGAATAGATACTTGATCAAATTTTCATCCCAGCACTTATGACCGCTCATGTATAAATTAGATAGCAATTTCAACCTGGTATTATGCCTTCTAGCTGAGATTTTTAGCCCATGCCTCCTAGGTATCCAATTATCCCTCCAAATATTAATACTAGATCCATCACATACGCGCCAAATGATTCCCTTCTTAAGAAGTTCCAGGCCATGTGTAATACCTTGCCAAGTCATGGAACTAGCATGCGGAAACACTGTATCAACAATATGTCTCTGAGGGTAATAATTTCCCTTCATCAACTTCACACATAGCGAATCCGGGTAAACCAACAACCGCCATGCCTGTTTGGCCAAAAGAGCTTGATTAAAAAGCCTGAGATCACGGAAACCCATCCCACCCTTCCCTTTTGGTCTTGTTAGTTTGTCCCATGCCAACCAATGAGTTTTTCTTCTTTATTCTTCATCTCCCCACCAAAAGTCCCTAATAATCTGGGATAACTCCTCACAAAGGGAAGCCAGAAATTTGAAAATCCCCATAGCATACACAGGTAGAGCCTGAATTACTGTTTTGATTAAATCTTCCTTGACTCCACAAGAAGCATATTTTTCAATCCAATCAGAAAGCCTTTTCAAAAACTTATCTTTAGTATACTGAAACATACCGGCCTTCATTCTACCCTCTGGGACTGGTAATACAAGATATTTATCCTTGAACCCCTCCACGATAATTTTTAAGATAACCATAATAGTCACTTGTTTCTCCAAGCTGGATTTTTTCCCAAACATTATGGAACACTTATCAGGGCTTAACATCTGTCCAGTTCCCTTCTCATACACCATCCGAATATTTTTAATTGCTAAAGCTTGATCCAAAGAACCCTTGAAAAATAGCAGACTATCATCTGCAAATAACAAGTGAGAAATACCAGGCGCTCGTCTAGTCAGTCTGAATTCCTGGAGAACTCCCCTGGCACATGCGTCATTAAGCAACAAAGAAAGCGCCTAGGCCACAAATAAGAAGAAATAGGGATGTAAAGGATCTCCCTGCCTGAGCCCCTGAGAAGGTGAGAATGACTGCAGCAATTGACCATTAAAGCGCACCACAAATTTCACCGAAGTAACACATGTCATAACCCATTTAATTTATTGTGGTGCAAAACCCAACGCATCCATCACACTTTGCAAAAATTGCCAATCCACACGGTCATAGGCTTTGGCTAGGTCCAACTTATAAGCACAATATTCCCCTCTTAAATCCTTAAGCGTACTTAACGAATGCATACATTCAAAGGCTATAAGAGCATTATCAGAAATTAACCTTCCTGGAATAAACACACTTTGGGTAGGAGAAATCATACCATCGAGGAGCGGTCACAACCTGTTAACAAGACACTTGGAAATAATCTTGTAGATAACGTTGCACAAGCTGATCGGCCTGAAATCTTTGATTGTTTGGGAATTCTTGATCTTCGGGATGAGAACAATAGTTGTATTATTAATACCATCAGGCATAATTCTAGAAATAAAAAACTGTTGCACAACCTTGACAATATCATCTTTGATTAGACCCCAATTCCGCTGAAAAAACTTCGCAGGAAAGCCATCTCGTCCTGGCGCTTTTAACGGTCCCATTTGAAAAAGGGCATCACTTATTTCTCTTTCTGTAAAAGATTTGCATAAATCATCATTCATGTCATCAGTCACACGGGGCTTGAGTAATGAAATAATGTGGGATGGATCGACCGGAGCATCACAAGAATAAAGTTGTCTAAAAACCAAGTTTGTGATACCTTTCATTTCCTCCAGATTTTCCATGAGACAACCATCATCCTTCCAAAGAGCCAAAATAGAATATATTTTTTGCTCTTTCGAGAGCTTTTCGCTGAAAATATTTTGTATTACGATCTCCCCCTTTAATCTTGTCCAGACGAGATCTCTGCTTCCACAATATTTCTTCCCTGATAAGAAGTTCATCCATCTCCCCTAGAATTCTCTTTCTTTCCAACACAGCAGAATGATCAGTTCTATTTAACAAAATGTCTAGTCTCTTACGAGCCCAGTCAAGTTTCTTAGGTAGATACCCAATATGCACCTGACTCCATCCATGAAGAGATTTCATTAATTTTTCTAAATTATTGGAAATATCTTTCAGATCCTTTATATTTGATCCTCTATTCCAACAATCATTAATCTGTTCATCCAAAACACGACCTTCCTGCTCCCAGTAAGATTCATATTTCAACTCTCTAGCAACCCTCCCCTCACGAGCATTACCCAACAACTCAATTAAAATGGGGCAATGATTAGATCTGGAGCTAATAATATGGGAGACCTTACATTGAGGGAAAATAGAAGACCAAAGAGGGCATGCCACTGCACGGTCAAGACGTACCTTAACATTCTTGTTGCCCTCTTGCATATTATTATATGTCCACGGAGCACCTTGAAAGCCCAAATAAAATAAATTGCACTCCGACAGAACTTCACGAAAGTTAGCCACGAGTCTAGGAGATCTCTTATGTCGAGAGAAATGTTCATTTTGCCACATAGCTTTGTTAAAATCCCCCACCATAAACCAAGGTACGACACCAAGAGGTTTAATCCACCTCAAAAGATCCCACATAACATACCTCTGGCTCACCTTAGGCTCTCCACAAATAAATGTGCACCTCCACTTTGTACTAATACGTCCATTTTACATCATGCTTTTATATCGATATTTATTGCATTATGGGTTGTTATTACACGTTATGTCACAATACTTATGGCTATTCTCTCTTATTTTACAAGGTTTACATAAAGAGGGAGAATGCCGGCAGCTGGGATTCTAGGCTGGAAAAGGTGCAAATATTAGAGACCTATTCTGCATAGCTCCAAAAGTCCTGAAACTCCACAAAAGTCATTTTTGGAATTAATAAAAAATATTCGGTGGAAGAAGTACCAGAGGGGGCCCACACCCTAGCCATGAGGGTGGGGGGCGCGCCCTACCCCTATGCGCGCCCCCTGCCTTGTGGGCCACCTGGCAGCCCTCCGGTGCCCATCTTCTGCTATATGAAGTCTTTTACCCTGGAAAAAAAATCAGAAGCAAGCTTACGGGATGAAACTCCACCACCATGAGGCGGAACCTTGGCGGAACCAATCTAGGGCTCCGACGGAGCTGTTCTGTCGGGGAAACTTCCCTCCGGGAGGGGGAAATCATCACCAACGATCCTCTCATCGGGAGGGGGTCAATCTCCATCAACATCTTCACCAGCACCATCTCCTCTCAACCCCTACTTCATCTCTTGTATCCAATCTTCGTACCAAAACCTCATATTGGTACATGTGGGTTGCTAATAGTGTTGATTACTCCTTGTAGTTGATGCTAGTTGGTTTATTTGGTGGAAGATCATTTGTTCAGATCCATAATGCATATTAATACCCCTCTGATTATGAACATGAATATGCTTCGTGAGTAGTTATGTTGGTTCCTGAGGACATGGGTGAAGTCTTGCTATTAGTAGTCATGTGAATTTGGTATTCGTTCGATAATTTTGATGAGATGTATGTTGTCTCTCCTCTAGTGGTGTTATGTGAATGTTGACTACATGACACTTCACCATTATTTGGGCCTAGAGGAAGGCATTGGGAAGTAATAAGTAGATGATGGGTTGCTAGAGTGACAGAAGCTTAAACCCTAGTTTATGCGTTGCTTCGTAAGGGGCTGATTTGGATCCACTTGTTTCGTGCTATGGTTAGGTTTACCTTAATACTTCTTTTGTAGTTGCGGATGCTTGCAATAGGGGTTAATCATAAGTGGTATGCTTGTCCAAGAAAGGGTAGTACCCAAGCACCGGTCCACCCACATATCAAATTATCAAAGTAACGAACGTGAATCATATGAACGTGATGAAAACTAGCTTGATGATAATTCCCATGTGTCCTTGGGAGCGCTTTTCTCATTATAAGAACTTGTCAGGCTTGTCCTTTGCTACAAAAAGGATTGGGCCACCTTGCTGCACCTTATTTACTTTTATTGCTTGTTACCCGTTACAAATTATCTTATCACAAAACTATCTGTTACCTACAATTTCAGTGCTTGCGGAGAATATCTTACTGAAAACCGCTTGTCATTTCCTTCTGCTCCTCGTTGGGTTCGACACTCTTACTTATCGAAAGGACTATGATAGATCCCCTACACTTGTGGGTCATCATGTACCATCACCCTTGTTGACGTACATGTCCACAAAATGTTCACCATATTTGTTCAGCTCACAAGAATATGCTCCATCCCAAAATACGGCTAGACCTCCACCTTTACCATGGCCAGAAACAGTAAACACATTATTCATACCCAACCAGTACCTCAAAAGCTTAACATACTCTTTATTTTTCCTAGTTTCCAAAAGAAAAATAACATTTGGACGGTGCGTCTTAGTCATGCACACAAGCTCCTGAACCATACGAGGTTGTCCCAGCCCTCGATAGTTCCAACTGAGAATTTTCATGGCTCCTGACGGGTGTCATCAAACGCGCCCGTCAGTTGGCCAGCAGCCCCAGGGCCGGTTGCTTCCTTAGGAGTGCCACCTTCCTTCTTTTCCTCTCCTACAGATTCTCGCCTCCTCGTCTGAAGATCTTCCTCTTCCCCATCTATCTCTTTAGTTACATGAACCATAGCCCCATCGACACCTACTACAGCCTCAACCCTCTCACCACACACTCTTTTACAAGTTACAGAGATGTCATTTTCACTCTTATACTCTAAACTCTTAGAGCTATTTCTATTCATAGTAAAAACTAAGCCTTGATCTTCAGAACGACGCCTCTTAGCCATGCTCTCTAGGATGGCAGCATAGGCGACCTTATGACTAGGTAACCCGCTGCCACTATTTGGGGGAGTGGGAACCCCAAACCTTACATGCTTGGCACACACACCATGAACAGCAGCACGCTCCACTTGCTCCTCTATGTACATTTTTTTCCAGAGGCCCCGTTTTGATTCAGTTCCATTTTCATCAAAGTCCGGCTAGGAAGCACTCCCAGCCAAACCAGCAAGGATGCCTGTTGAGCCACCATCAGCAGGCACCACCTTTGCCGCAACCAGAGGTAGAGCACCTGGTCAGCCTCCTTTGTCACCGTGTACCTGGCGCCATCAGCCGCACCAAGCATCATCGACTTGTTCTGGTCAACATCACCTGCAACATGTTTGTGAGCCAACATAGCAGCAGTAGAGCAAGTCTCAGGGTCAGTACATCTTTGGCCAAGTGTTGTCCGCATGCATCAGCTAAAGCATCTGGTTGCATGTACCCAGATACACTTCCGCCCAGCAGCACAACCGGACGAGCTTCCGGCTGGTTCCCAGCAGAAGATAATCGGCCAGCTATTGTACTGGGATCAGCCAGCGTGAGCCGCCCCACCTGGGCGGGCCCTGACCCTAGTACACGCTTGTCCTCTTGATCAGCTTGAGGGGAGATGTCCATGCTACTTGCTTCTTGACCACCCGCCGCTGGAGCCAGCAAGGGCGAGGCCGCCACTGACAGCTTTTGTACCATTGTAGCCACAGCAGTGTCTACCTTTTCCGACGGCTTGATCAGCTCTAGGTTGTCGTTGTCCTGAAGATCCCCACTACTAGGGAAAAGCCTAGCAGTAGCGCGGGTATTTTGCCTAGCTGTAGCACGGGATGCCGCGCTACTAATAAGGTGCTACAGCTAACATGTAGCAGTAGCGCGTGTCGTCCCATGCAACTGCTATACATGGCTAGAAGCAGCGGGCTTTAGTGCCACGCGCTGCTGCTAATAGCTGCATCGCTTTTAACTAGGACGCGCTACTGGTAAGAAAGCGCTACTGCTAACATTATTCCCCTCGCTACTGCTAGTTTTACTAGTTTCTGTTTTTTTTGCATATTTGTTTTGTATTTGAACAGGCTTTATACAATAATCTTTAGCATATCAAACACATACAAATATAATCATAGCATATACATACAGATAGTCTCATCAAATCATGTCATCATCATAATCATCATCCAACACAAAGTGGTCTCTCGTCATCATCTCGAAAATAGCAATACAAGTCTCGATTACTTGCAACTACATCATCATCCATCTAAACAATGATATACGCAAGAATAGCTAGCACTATGAGTGAGAGTAGAACTATGCAGTACATGAGTTCGTGAACCTAAACTAACTACTCGCTATCACTCAGAAACCGGAAACCAGTACACATAGGCCTGACACTCCGGCCACTCGTCGTATACTCCTGGCGTTGCACTTCTTCGTCATCGATGATCTATGCACCTGCATCATCACATGAGTCGATGATATGCAACATATATAGTTGAGCAACAAAAAGAGACAGACTTGGCAAAAATAGAAGCAATGTATCATAAGCATAAAGAACGAAGTTCATCGCACCCAAAATGCCCTAACTAGAGTGATCTTGCTAGTAGAGGAGGACGGTTTAATTACAGTACAAATAAAGTTTTGTCGTGCATAACTCAAAGTTTCGTCATTCAGAAAGTATGGACTAAACAGACCCAATGTCATATATCGACAATCACTCCAACATGTCGTTCCATCCATCCAAGTCAGGGAGATAGTCCCCGAGCTTAGTGAAAGGCTTCAGGTCGAGACGCTGAGCGGCTACGCGTGTTCGGATGTCTTTCCGCGACATTTGCCCTTCCTCATAGAACAGACCTGTTTTGTCGAGCACCTCCTTCATGATGACTTGGGCAAGTTCATGCTAGATGTGATAGAACTTAGCTTGAAGTCGTTGATCCGGGATATCTCCTACGTTCTTTGCCCACTGCAGAATATGGGCATCGCCGGATTTAGGTGACATGCGAAGGTTCTGCTGATCCCGTTAGTACTCCAGCATGTGGTGTAGGACATACAATCCATCACTAAGAGTATCACTCGGTTGCTGGATGCAGAGAAGTCAGTCCTATTGCCGAAGGCGGGCCTGCCGTACCTTTCTGTCTTGTCCTTGATCCCTCCACCATGTACGTCGTAGTAAAAGATAGCATTGTCTAGAACAAACTTGATGTGCGTGTAATCCTTTTTGTTCAAGTTCTTCGACGAGTTCAAGTAAAGAGCGTGGGAGTATCGGGGGGTAAAGGATGATGAGGACGGCGCGCCCGCTGCTGCGCAAAATAAGTACACCTCAAATTAATTAGCCTCCACCATGCAAATGAATGATTGAAATCGAAGGAAGGATATCCGCGCGGATGACTTACAGCGGATGATAAGCCACGAGAATCGCCTCCTTGTCCTTATTGGCGACCATGAAATCGGCGATGTAGTCCCTCGCGTATTCACGGTGCTATACGCAGACTACCAAGAATCCCTCGTGCATGAAGTACGGGTCAGCGACACAGATATAAGGTATCTGCTCGATCCCGATGATGTAGTTCATGTACAAGGCATAAAGGCGGACAAATGTAAAATCCAGCTTCTTCAAGTGAAACATGTTAAAGATGTAATCGAATCGAAGGAAAAACTTGTCCATGGCGCATGTGTGGATGTACGACCTTTGTCGCGGCACATTAACCATGTAAAGTGGGTATCCTGGATTTTCCGAGGCGATGAGGTTTTTCTCTCTCTGCAGCACATCGCCATGAAGTCTCCTTAGATCGTTGTGTGTGGCCTCTACCGCTGCCTTAGGTAGGATTGGTTCACCGGGGATATGCCATTTTGCCTCACCAGGGATAGGTATACGGTCTTGAACCCGAGGCTGTTGAGGCGGCTGGGTCATAGAAGCAGCTTTGTTGCCTTTCCTCGGTCTCCTCCTATGCTTATTTGGTACCGGAAGGTCATCTATAATACGTTCAGCCTCCAGAGGCGGCAATTAAGGCACCGACTCATGACGTTCAAACCTTGAGTACTCATCATAGGCACCAGTATTGAGATACTGTTGATTGTCATCCTCATCCTCATCCTCATCTATGGCGACATCATCAGCGACTAATGGAGCCTCTTCCTCACCCCATCCGCTATCAGCCAGCATGACAGCTGACGCTAATTGTGTAGGTGGGGTGTTGATGTTAATACTTTGCTGAGGCTGTGTGCTTGTGGGTGTGCTCCCGGTTGCCTCTAGACGAAGCAGACTCTTTGGCCACAACAGGACCCACCCATTGCAACCGCCAAGCTGCCGTGGGGTCTTGTCGTCCTCCCCCCTAGTACCACAGGAGCCAAATTCTCATGGCCCGGTTTGACACTGTCCACAGAAACCTTAAAACGTCAGGGGGGATCGGACGGCTGTGGAACAATGGTTCCTTCGGCTTCATTATCGTCGCCTTCCCCACGTCCACCTTCTGGTCGCTGATGGTGTACAATATGGTGCACGGGGTTACGTCAGCCTGCAAAGACATGTCTGCGACGTGAGACATCCAAAAGGCAACGGAAATGGGAGATTATACATTTATTGAAGAGGGCCAGTGTGACAGATACTGTGTGGGCGTCGAGCTCAGCCAAAGATGAAGCACCGCCAAGCACGTCCGAGATGGAGGACAGGCTGCTATGAGCAGGTGCGGGAGCCGGTGCAGGATCAGGTGAAGGTGCTGGTGCGGGAGCCGCTGCAGGAGCTGGTGCGGAGCCGGTGCAGGAGCAGGTGCAGGTGTGGGTGCAACGCTAGTCGAGCTTCTCCCGAGGAAGTCGGCAAGGGGAAATTCCGCTGCATTTTTTCTGGATTTTGCCTGCTCCAACTGACAACGGCCGGAACCAAGACACCAGACATATCTACAATCGCCTGTTTTGCGACAGCTACCGCTGTTGTGACTGACTCAGTTGATTTCTTCTCAACCGCAATCTCAACCTTCTTGTCCATGTTTTCTTTAGTTAACCTCCGTCTTTCCTTTCTCTTGTAGCGACCAGACCTCCAACAGTCTGATCTCTATGCATCAGTGTCATCCCTGGATCGGTAATGCTGACACACACAGTACTTGAGGATTTATAACAGAGTAGCAATCACACACTTATTACATCGAATGTCTCAAAGGAGAACTTATTATAATAATATGGCTTCAGGCCATCTAAAATCGATAACAGCGGAAGGCTTGGAAGATAAAGTGAGTCCATCAACTCCAACGGTATAGCTGAGTGAAAGACAACGACCTATGGCATAAAAACGTTGTTTGAAAAGTCTGCAACATGAAATGTTGCAGCCCGAAACGGGCCAGCACATGGAATATGCTGGCAATATAACACATAGAGTATGAACAGAATAATTGCTATCACTACATGCATATTTGGCTGATGGAAAGCTCTATGATTACAGTTTTCAATAAAGCCAGTTTTTTCCTACAACAAAGGAATAAATTTTATTTAACTATCATGGTGGTTGTTAAACATTGAGAAGGTTCCTCCAACTCAATCCCAATTAATCATCATCATTAACCCAACAAATTAAATTTAGAGTGACGAGATCAACATGATAATCCAAGAACTAGATACTCAAGATGTCCATAACCGGGGACACGGCTAACCATGGTTAGTTTGTACACTCTGCAGAGGTTTGCGCACTTTTCCCCACAAGACTCGAATACATCCATGGTCGGAGATTCGAGACACGGTCTTCCTGAAACAATACCTCTTTACTCTGGGTGGACAGTTACACCTACTTTCCCCTACATCTGCTAGCCCACCACTGAAAGAGGTCATGCAACACAACTATGCTAGAGCCCATAATAGCTTGTGGCTGCACACTGAAGTTTCTAGCATGAATAATCTTATGATCCCTTTGAGTCTGGGTGGTGGACCGTAGGATGATCACACAGGTACTCCGGGATATCCTAGGACAACACTGGATTCTCCAGGTGCCCTGACAACCACTGGGTACTCCAGGGTGCCTCAAGCAATCCACCCAGATGTGTATTAAAGTAGCCACCTTAAGTTAACCATTATTTAGCAATACTCACATCTGTCATGGATACACTCAAACCAACCACATCTACGAGCATAGCATAGCAATATAAGCACCACGTAAAAGTAACTCCCAAAGGTTTGATAATAAACAAGGCAATAGGTACTACCTCATCTACTTCCCAAAACCCACACGTTAAACAGATCCTAACCACGCAATTGTTTGAGGATTAATCTAATGCAATAAAACTGGGTAGTAAAGAGGTATGATCAAAGTGTTACTTGCCTTGCTGATGATCCGTGAAACCTAGAGACTCGTAGTAGCACGCTTCGCACTCCGGGTACTCTATCGCAAACAAACAAAGCATACAATAAGCACTCAACAAGAAGCACGGGTAAAACTCAAATAAGAGATCTAACCAGTAAGTTCAACTTAAGAACTCTGGTTTGCAAAAAGTATCAAATCAAACTAAGCAATGAAACTCAAACTGCGAAAGAAACAAGATCCGTTTACTAATCTGGACTAAAGTCAAATTTTACAGTACCAAAATCTTGTTCAATTTGGTCAAACATAAAGAGGGCTTCGATACGAAGATATGGGCGCTTGAATTGCCTGATTCCGATAAACGAGCGAAAATATAAACTAAAACAAAGATCAGGGCAGAAATCGCGATCGAAAATAATCGCGGAAAAACCCTGGAAAAAGAAAAACTGACAAACGGGCTAACGAACGAACGTTCACTGTCTGCGGCTAACGGGTGAAAACCCTTCGTTAAAACAAACGTACCGGCGAACGTCCGCTATTTAACTAAACCGAAAAAAACGATCTATATAAAGAAAATAAACCTAGGGTTTCAAAAAACCGAACGGTTTTAAAATAAAACCGTACGATGATGGCGGCGGCGTATACCTCCGGCGAGGTTCCGGCGAGGTGGGGCGGTTCCGGCGGGGCTCTGCTGCGGTAGCGGGGCTCCAGGGCAGCGCGGGTCGGCGGTGGGGCGACGGCGAGGCGAGGCGAGGCGGCACGGCAACGGCTTGCGGGCGGCGGAGCTCTGGCAGGCGGCGGCGTCGGGTGGCGGTGCGGGATGGGCAGGAGGCGGCGGGGGCGGTATTTAAGAGGGGCGGGGTGGCGGGGACTAGGGCAAGGGGCGGCGGCGAGGCGGCTCGGGGTTGGACTCCTCGAGTCCGGCTTGTGCACGGCGGGGTGAGGCAGCGGCGCTAGGCGGGCTAGGCCCGGCTCGGCTGTGCCTTAAGCCTAGTCGGGCTGCGGAACTTTAAAAAAAAATAGATTCCGCCGAACAAAACAAATCCTAGAAAATAAAATAAAAATCTAAAAATACCAAAACAAATTTTCACCATCTAAATAAAATATTTAGAACAAGATGAACATTTTCTTGGCCTAAAAAATGTAACTTTGAAAACGTGCAATTTTTCTAATTCAATTAAAATTGCAATAAAATCCAAATAAAAATATTTATTTGATTTTAATATATTTTCCTCGAATATTTCATTTATTTTGGAGAAGTCATATTATCTCCTCTCATATGTTTTTAATATGAAATATTTTTGAAGAGAAAAATAATTAAAACCAAAATGATCCTTGTTTCGATATTCGAAAAAAACTCAAATATGAAAACGATGAAATCCCCAACTCTCTCCGTGGGTCCTTGAGTTGCTTAGAATTTCGAGGATCGCAAAACGAAATGCAATAAATTATGATATGCATGAATGATCTAAGTATAACATTACAAATTGGAAATTTGGGATGTTACAAACCTACCCCCCCCCCCCCCTTTAAGATGAATCTCGCCCTCGAGATTCAGGTTGGCTAGAGAATAGGTGCGGGTGGTCCTTCCGTAGGTCTTTCTCTCGTTCCCAGGTGGCTTCATCCTCGGTATGGTGGCTCCACTAAACTTTGCAAAACTTGATAACCTTGCTACGGGTGACTCGGCTGGCAAACTCGAGAATCTTGACTGGTTTCTCCTCGTAGGTCAAATCACTATCCAACTGAATCGCTTCCAGTGGCACTGTATCTCTCAGAGGGATATCGGATATCTGTGCGTGCCACTTCTTCAACTGGGAAACGTGGAACACATCATGAACTCCTAACAATCCTTCTGGCAATTCCAACTTGTAAACAACTTCTCCCATATGTTCCAAAACTCGGTATGGTCCTACAAATCTCGGGGCTAACTATCCTTTAACTCCAAAACGTTTAACTCCTCGAAGTGGGGACACACAAAGATATACTCTGTCTCCGACTTTGTAAACTGTATCCTTGCGTTTAGAATCCGCATAGCCCTTCTGCTTGGACTGGGCTACCTCGAGTCTATCATGAATCAGCTTAACTTTCTCTTAAGACTCTTTAATCAAATCTGGTCCAAACAACTGATGGTCTCCAACTTCATCCCATAGCAACGGTGTCCTGCACCTCCTTCTGTATAAAGCTTTGAAAGGGGTCATCTTCAAACTGGCTTGATAGCTATTGTTGTAAGAGAACTCTGCATATGGCAAATTGTCGTCCCAACTAGATCCATAATCTAGCGCACGAGCTCTCAACATGTCCTCCAGAATCTGATTGACTCTCTCGGTCTGTCCATCTGTCTGTGGATGAAAGGCTGTACTGAATTCTAGCCTGGTACCCAAAGTCTCATGCGACTGATTCCAGAACTTTGAGGTAAACTGGGTTCCTCTATCTGATACAATGGTCCTCAGAACTCCATGCAGACATACGATCCTGGTCATGTATATCTTTGCCAACTTAACACTGGTGTAAGTGGTCTTCATTGGGATGAAATGTGCTACTTTCGTCAAACGATCGACTACAGTCCATATCGAGTCATAGCCTGCACGAGTCCTGGGTAATCCCGTGATAAAATCCATGCCTAGCTTATCCCACTTCCATTCGGGTATCGGCAATGGCTATAGCAATCCTGCTGGCTTCTGATGCTCTGCCTTCACTCTCTGACATACATCACAAACGGCAACATACTCCGCAATATCCTTCTTCATTCCGGTCCACCAGAAACTGTCCTTCAAATCCAGATACATCTTGGTTTTTCCTGGGTGAATCGAATACGGCGAATCATGGGCCACCTGCAGAATCAACTTTCTGATCTCCGGGTCATTAGGCACATATACACGGTCCTCAAACCATAAGGTATCGTGCTCATCCTCACGAAATCCTTTAGCTTTTCCTTTGCTCATCCTTTCCCTTATCTCGGCAATCTCCTTGTTCGTCTTTTGAGCTTCTTTGATCTTATCCATCAAGGTAGACTGAATCTCCAATGCTGCTACATAGCCTCTCGGGACTATCTCCAAACTTACCTCGCGAAGATCCTCTGCTAACTCCTTGGGTAATTCTCGGGTCATGAGTGTACTGACATGACTCTTGCGGCTCAACGCATCGGCTACTACGTTAGCCTTTCCGGGATGATAATGCAACCTCATATCATAATCCTTGATGAGCTCCAACCATCTCCTCTACCTGAGATTTAACTCCTTCTACGTGAAGATATACTTCAAACTCTTGTGATTCGTGTACACCTCACAATGGTTTCCGATGAGAAAATGTCTCCATGTCTTCAACGCATGCACTATGGCTGCTAACTCCAAATCATGTGTAGCATAATTCAACTCATGGGGTTTAAGTTGTCATGAAGCATATGAAACAACTCTTCCCTCCTGCATCAGCACTGCTCCAAGTCCTCGACGAGAAGCGTCACAATACACTTGATAATCCTTGTGTTGATCTGGAAGAATCAACACTGGGGCTGTAACCAAACGTTTCTTCAACTCCTGGAAGCTGGCCTCACATTCCTCAGTCCATTTGAACTTGGTGTCCTTCTTCAATAACTCGGTCATGGGCTTTGCAATCTTAGAGAAATTCTCAATGAACCTCCGGTAGTATCCTGCGAGTCCAAGAAAACTCCGGATTTCTCAAACCGACGTGGGTGCTTCCCAATTTGTCATAGTGACAACTTTGGTGGGGTCTACTGCTATTCCTTCTCCGGATATAACATGTCCGAGGAATCCAACCTCCTTCAACCAAAACTCACACTTGCTGAACTTGGCATATAACTGATGTTCTCTGAGCTTCCCAAGTACCAAACGCAAATGCTCCTTATGTTCCTCTTCATTCTTCGAGTAGACCAATATGTCATCAATGAACACCACGACGAACTTATCCAAAAACTCCATAAACACCTTGTTCATCATGTTCATGAAATATGCAGGCGCGTTAGTCAGACCAAATGACATAACCGTATACTCATATGGCCCGTACCTTGTGGTAAAAGCTGCCTTTGGTATATCATGCTCTCGAATCTTCAGTTAATGGTATCCTGATCTCAGATCGATCTTGGAAAATACTTTAGCTCCTTGCAACTGGTCAAACAAATCATTGATCATCGGCAGTGGGTACTTGTTCTTGATTGTCACTTCATTCAATCCACGATAATCAACAACCATCCTCAACAATCCATCCTTCTTCTCCACTAGAAGCATTGGTGATCCCCAAGGTGACGAACTTGGGTGAATGTAGCCTTTATCTAGTAACTCCTTAATTTGCTTCTTAATTTCCTCCAAATCCTTTGCGGGCATCCTGTACAGTCTCTTAGATATTGGCCCTATGTGTGGAAAAAGCTCAATCAAAAACTCAATGTCTCTATCGGGTGGCATGCCTGGCAACTCCTCTGGAAATACATCAGGGAAATCCTTCACCACTGGTACTTCCTCCTGCACAACTCCTGATAAGGAATTCACTTGAGTCCTCTTCAGCACATGTCGGGATACATACTTAATCCTCCTTCCTTCTAGGGTGGTGAGCATAATCGACTTACTAGCGCAATCGATGTTCCCTCCATACATCGATAGCCAATCCATACCCAAAATCACATCCAAACCTTGTGACTCCAGAATTATGAAATCCGAGGGGAAAACATGCCTACCTATGGTCAATGGCATCTGAAAACATCCTTGGCTTGCCATAAGCTCCGCTCCTGGCGAGCTTACTAACATCGGTGTTCTAAGAACTTTGGTGGGCAACTTATACTTATCCACAAATCCCCTTGATATGTATGAATGTGGTGCACCAGTATAAGAAAGAACGATTGCAGTAAATGACTTAACCAAAAACTTACCTATTACTGCATCTGGTTGCACTTCAACCTCCTCCACGTTAACGTGGTTCACTTGTCCCCTGTTGAAAGGGTTGGGCTTCTTCCCAGAGTTTCCATTGCCATTTCCATTCTTAGCTTCAAAACACTCCGTGGCGTAATGTCCATTCTTCCCGCACTTGAAACAAGTAATGTGACTTAAATCCTTCTTGGCGGGCATTGCCGGGTTGGAACGATTCTAGCCATTGCTTCCTCCATTCCCATTCCAATTCTTGGGGCCACTATGGTTGTGCGAACTCCCTCCATTGGAATTATGGCTTCCATGATTATGGTGAAGGTGTCCTCCCGAGTTCAAGGTAAAACAGGGCCTCTATTGAGCTCCTGAATTCTACTTCCCTTGTCCATACTTCCTCTTGCGGTTGTCTATCTGCTGCTGCTTCCCTTCAATCATGAGAGCTCTATCTACCAACTCCTGGTAGTTGTTGAAGGTTGCCACCATCAACTGCATGCTCAGCTCATCATTCAGTCCTTCCAGAAACTTCTCCTGCTTAGCTGCATCCGTAGCAACGTCATCCGGGGCATAACGTGCTAACTTACTAAAATCATCCATATACTGGCCCACTGTGCGTCCTCCTTGGCGCAAGTTGCGAAACTCGCGCTTCTTCATGGCCATAGCTCCTGCTGAAACATGGGCAGTGCGAAAAGCCTGCTGAAACTGGTCCCATGTGATAGTGTCTATGGGGTAAGTAGCTGTGGAATTCTCCCACCATGATGCTGCGGGTCTATCAAGCCGATGTGCGGCAAAATGCACTCTCTCTGCATCTGTGCATCCTGTAGTGGTCAACTCCCTTCCAATCTTGCGGAGGCAATCATCTACAACTATCAGCTCGGTGTTACTGGAGAACACCGGTGGATTCAGCCTCAGAAAACGGGCTAAGTGATCAACGGGTGGTGGTGGTAGTGGGTTGTTGTTGTTGTTGTTGTTCCCATGGTTCTGATTCTGGACTAGTAGCTGCATCAGGGTATTCTGCTGCTGGATCAACTGAGTGAGCTCTGGTGGGAAAGCAAATCCATTGTTGCGTCTCGGAGGCATCTGATGGGTTTAGAAAAGATGAGAAAACAAAATAGAATGAGATCTAGAGGGAAAACACTACCCATATGCACATGAGACAAACACAACATATCACTTCAATCAATTCAAGCAAGGGCATACATCATTCTAACTATCGTTACAAGAGTGCTCAGACTATACTATATACATGGGGGAAATACTACTACTATTATGGTGGTCGACTAGAAAATTTGATCGGTGGAATACTCCATGATATATGCTCCAGCTTCATCAACATAGTCATCATCGCTATCATCAGGGTCTGAGTCGGTGTCGTCGATGATGATGTAGTTCTCCGGGCAAATGGAATCGTCGTCTTCTCCTCCCGGCGCGGGGTCTCCCATGAATACTCCTAGCTTCCTGTTAGATCGTCATTCTTCTCCATGATTATCGTCATTTCCTCCTCATATCCATCGCGGGTAGACTTGAGTTCTTCCCCCAGCTCCGTGATCCTAATCATTGCCTTCTTCAGATCTATCATGCCGGCGCACATCTGGTTCTCCTGGCGACAAATGTGCTGGTTTAACTCCTGGATGAAAGCTGCAATAGACCTGTCCTTCCTGGTGCTGATCATCTCCCATTGCTCATCTCGGCGCCCACAAATCTGTTAGATAGTATCCTTGAGATCCTTGTGGTAAACTTCTCCAATGCGTCCCATGGTGATGTGGGCTGCCATGCTCTTTCCTAGACTCTTGGTTGGTGCATCAAAGGAAAACTCTATGGGCTCAGTGATCGGCATGAACGTCCTTCCTGGAACTTGAACTTGAATCATCCAACGCTCCTCTTATGGTAAAGTGGCGATGTAGGTCCCGGTGAAGCTTGATATTCTGATGTTCAGGTACCTAGTAACTTCCTTCAGGTGTCGTCCGAAAGGTGTATCTTCTTCCGGTTGGGTGAACTTGTTCCTTGCATCTGCCATCCTATAGAGTTGAAAAGGGAGAGGAGTTAGAAATGAGAAGAGAGTAGTGATCTAGGGTTTTAGCTTAGTGGTCGTGTCCTATAGTTAGTGTGTGCTCTGATACCATCTTGTAGCGATCAGACCTCAAACAATCTAATCTCTGTGCATCAGTGTCATTCCTGGATTGGTAATGCTGACATGCACAGTACTTGAGGATTTATAACAGAGTAGCAATCACACACTTATTACATCGAATGTCTCAAAAAAGAACTTATTACAATAATATGGCTTAAGGCCATCTAAAATCAATAACAGCGGAAGGCTTGGAAGATAAAGTGAGTCCATCAACTCCAACGGCATAGCTGAGTGAAAGACAACAACCTATGGCACCTTACTCGTCGTCTGAAAAGTCTGCAACATGAAACGTTGCAGCCCGAAATGGGCCAGCACATGGAATATGCTGGCAATATAACACATAGAGTATGAACAGAATAATTGCTATCACTACATGCATATTTGGCTGGTGGAAAGCTCTATGGTTACAGTTTTGCATAAAGCCAATTTTTCCCAACAACAAAGGATTAAATTTTATTTAACTATCATGGTGGTTGTTAAACATTGAGAAGGTTCCTCCAACTCAATCCCAATTAATCATCATCATTAACCCAACAAATTAAATTTAGAGTGACGAGATCAACATGATAATCCAAGAACTAGATACTCAAGATGTCCATAACCGGGGACACGGCTAACCATGGTTAGTTTGTACACTCTGCAGAGGTTTGCGCACTTTTCCCCACAAGACTCGAATACATACATGGTCGGAGATTCGAGACACGGTCTTTCTGAAACAATACCTCTTTACTCTGGGTGGACAGTTACACCTACTTTCCCCTACATCTGCTAGCCCACCACTGAAAGAGGTCATGCAACACAACTATGCTAGAGCCCATAATAGCTTGTGGCTGCACACGGAAGTTTCTAGCATGAATAATCTTATGATCCCCTTGAGCCTGGGTGGCGGACCGTAGGATGATCACACGGGTACTCCGGGATATCCTAGGACAACACTGGATTCTCCAGGTGCCCTGACAACCACTGGGTACTCCAGGGTGCCTCAAGCAATCCACCCAGATGTGTATTAAAGTAGCCACCTTAAGTTAACCATTAATTAGCAATACTCATATTTGTCATGGATACACTCAAACCAACCACATCTACGAGCATAGCATAGCAATATAAGCACCACGTAAAAGTAACTCCCAAAGGTTTGATAATAAACAGGGCAATAGGTACTACCTCATCTACTTCCCAAAACCCACATGTTAAACAGATCCTAACCATGCAATTGTTTGAGGATTAATCTAATGCAATAAAATTGGGTAGTAAAGAGGTATGATCAAAGAGTTACTTGCCTTGCTGATGATCCGTGAAACCTAGAGACTCGTAGTAGCACGCTTCGCACTCCGGGTACTCAAACAAACAAAGCATACAATAAGCACTCAACTAGAAGCACAGGTAAAACTCAAATAAGATATCTAACCAGTAAGTTCAACTTAAGAACTCCGGTTTGCAAAAAGAATCAAATCAAACGAAGCAACGAAACTCAAACTGTGAAAGAAACAAGATCCGTTTACTAATCTAGACTAAAGTCAAATTTTACAGCACCAAAATCTTGTTCAAGTTAGTTAAACAGAAAGAGGGCTTCAAGACAAAGATCTGGGCGCTTGAATCGCCTGATTCCGATAAACTAGCGAAAAGGTAAACTAAAACAAAGATCAGGGCAGAAATCGCGATCGAGAATAATCGCGGAAAAACCCTGGAAAAAGAAAAACCGACGAACGGGCTAATGAATGATCGTTTGCTATCTATGGCTAACGGGTGAAAACCGTACGTTAAAACGAACGTACGAACGAACGTCCGCTATTTAATTAAACCGGACAAAAAATGATCTATATAAAAAAAATAAACCTAGGGTCTCAAAAAACGAACGGTTTTAAAATAAAACTGAATGAGGACGGCGGCGGTGTATACCTCCGGCGAGGTTCCGGCAAGGCGGGGTGGCTCCGGCGGGGCTCTGCTATGACGGCGGGGCTCCGGGGTAGCGTGGGTCGGCGGTGGGGCGGCGGGGCGACGGCGAGGCGAGGCGGCGCGGCGGCGACTGATAACCCACAAGTATAGGGGATCGCAACAGCTTTCGAGGGTAGAGTATTCAACCCAAATTTATTGATTCGACACAAGGGGAGCCAAAGAATATTCTTGAGTATTAGCAGTTGAGTTGTCAATTCAACCACACCTGGATAACTTAGTATCTGCAGCAAAGTGTTTAGTAGCAAAAGTGGTATGATAATAAAGGTAACGGTAGCAAAAGTAAAGATAGATGTTTTTGGGTTTTTGTAATAGTTGTAACAATAGCAACGGAAAAGTAAATAAGCGAAGAACAGTATGGAAAGCTCGTAGGCAATGGATCAGTGATGGATAATTATGTCGGATGTGATTCCTCATGCAATAGTTATAACATAGGGTGATATAGAACTAGCTCCAATTCATCAATGTAATGTAGGCATGTATTCCATAAATAGTCATACGTGCTTATTGAAAAGAACTTGTATGACATCTTTTGTCCTACCCTCCCATTGAAGCGGGGTCCTAGTGGAAACTAAGGGATATTAAGGCCTCCTTTTAATAGAGAACCGGAACAAAGCATTAACACATAGTGAATACATGTACTCCTCAAACTACGGTCATCACTGAGAAGTGTCCGGATTATTGTCACTTCGGGGTTGTCGGATCATAACACATAATAGGTGACTATAGACTTGCAAGATAGGATCAAGAACACACATATATTCATGAAAACATAATAGGTTCAGATCTGAAATCATGGCACTTGGGCCCTAGTGACAAGCATTAAGCATAGCAAAGTCATAGCAACATCAATCTCAGAACATAGTGGATACTAGGGATCAAACCCTAACAAAACTAACTTGATTACATGGTAAATCTCATCCAACCCATCACCGTCCAGCAAGCCTACGATGGAATTACTCACGCACGGCGGTGAGCATCATGAAATTGGTGATGGAGGATGGTTGATGATGACGACGGCAACGAATCCCCCTCTCCAGCCCCGAACGGACTCCAGATCAGCCCTCCCGAGAGAGATTAGGGCTTGGCGGCGGCTCCGTGTCGTAAAATGCGATGAAACTTTCTTCCTGATTTTTTTCTCCCCGAACGTGAATATATGGAGTTGGAGTTGAGTTCGGTGGAGGTCCAGGGGGCCCACGAGATAGGAGGCCGCGCCCTAGGGGGGGCGCCCTGTCTCGTGGACAGGCCCCCCTGTCATTAATTCTTTCGCCAAAAATTATTATTAATTCCAAAAAGTGCCTCCGTGGATTTCCAGGACATTCCGAGAACTTTTCTTTTCTACACATAAAACAACATCATGGCAGTTCTGCTGAAAATAGCGTCAGTCCGGGTTAGTTTCATTCAAATCATGCAAGTTAGAGTCCAAAACAAGGGCAAAAGTGTTTGGAAAAGTAGATACGTTGGAGACGTATCAAGTCCCCCAAGCTTAAACCTTTGCTTGTCCTCAAGCAATTCAGTTGATAAACTGAAAGTGATAAAGAAAAACTTTTACAAACTCTGTTTGCTCTTGTTGTTGTAACATGAAAAGCCAGCATTCAAGTTTCAGCAAATATTATGAACTAACCATACTCAGAATAACACATAGATCACACGATTACTCGTATCAATAACATAATCAGCTAGGGAGCCATAATAATAAAACTTGGATGACAACACTTTCTCAAAATAATTATAACATGGTATAACAAAATGGTATCTCGCTAGCCCTTTCTGAGACCGCAAAACATAAATGCAGAGCACCTTTAAAGATCAAGGACTGACTAAACATTGTAATTCATGGTAAAAGAGATCCAGTCAAGTAATACCCAATATAAACCAATAATAACGAATGCAAATGACAGTGTGCTCTCTAGCGGGTGCTTTTAATAAGAAGGATGATGACTCAACATAAAAAGTAAATAGATAGGCCCTTCGCAGAGGGAAGCGGGGATTTGTAGAGGTGCCAGAGCTCGATTTTAAAATAGAGATTGAATAACATTTTGAGCGGCATACTTTCGATGTCAACGCAACAACTATGAGATGGATGTATCTTCCATACTAGGTAGTTCCCAAACAGAATGATAAAGGTTTATACTCCCCCAACCACCAAGAAGCATCAATCCATGGCTTGCTCGAAACAACGAGTGCCTCCAACATACAACAGCCTTGGGGGAGTTTTGTTTAATTATTTTGATTTGCTTTGATCTTTTTGGATCATGGGACTGGGCATCCCGGTTACCGGCCCTTCCTCGTGAATGAGGAGCGGAGTCCACTCCTCTTGAGAATAACCCACCTAGCATGGAAGATATAGGCAGCCCTAGTTGTAACATGAGATGCTCGAGCATACAAAATAGAATTTCATTTGAAGGTTTGGAGTTTGGCACATACAAATTTACTTGGAAGGGCAGGTAAATACCGCATATAGGTAGGTATAGTGGACTCATATGGAACAACTTTGGGGTTTAAGAAGTTTGGATGCACAAGCAGTATTCTTTCTTAGTACAGGTGAAGGCTAGCAAAAGACTGGGAAGCGACCAACTGAGAGAGCGACAACAGTCGTAAACATGCATTAAAATTAATTCACGCCGAGTACAAGCATGAGTAGGATATAATCCACCATGAACATAAATATCGTGAAGGCTATGTGGATTTGTTTCAACTACATGCGTGAACATGTGCCAAGTTGAGTCACTTAATACATTCAAAGGAGGATACCATCCCATCATACCACATCATAATCATTCTAATAGCATGTTGGCACGCAAGGTAAACCATTATAACTCATAGCTAATAAAGCATGGCACAAGTAACTATAATCTCTAAATGTCATTGCAAATATGTTTACTTCATAATAGCTGACTCAGGAACGATAAACTCATCATATTTACAAAAACAAGAGAGGTCGAGTTCATACCAGCTTTTCTCATCCCAATAAGTCCATAATGTATCATCATTATTGCCTTTCACTTGCACGACCAACGATGTGTATAATAATAAGAGTGCACGTGCATTGGACTAAGCTGGAATCTGCAAGCATTCAACTCAAGAGAGAAGACAGAGTAATATGGGCTCTAAATTAAATTCAAAAGCATGGATATAAGAGCCATTAAGCATTTTCAATATGGTCTTCTCCACCCCCAAAAGAAAGAAAAGAAAATAAAACTATTTACACAAGAAAGCTCCCAACAAGTAAAAGAAGAACGAGAAATCTTTTTGGGTTTTCATTTTAATTCTACTACAAGCATAGAAATTAAACTAACTAATTTTTTTTGGTTTTTCTTAAGGTTTATCAAACACACAGGAAGAAAACTAGAAAAAGAAATTTAAACTAACATGGATAATACAATGAAAGAGTATGAGCACCGACGACTAGTGTGTGAACATGAATGTAAAGTCGGTGAGAAATACGTACTCCCCCAAGCTTAGGCTTTTGGCCTAAGTTGGTCTAATACCAAGGACCGCCTGGCTGATATCCATAAGTGAAACTGGGGTAGTACTGAGATGCAGAGGCGACCGCCTCCTGAGCAGCAGCGTGTTGGCGAGCTACCTCCATTCCCCTCTCATATTCAGTTGCTTCTTCCCTGGTGACAACATATCTTCCTTTTGCCTGATAATCAAAAAGGTAGGGAGCAGGAAGAGTAATAGGGATGACGTTGCGTCTGTCATAGATTAGACGATAATGGAGGAATTGTTCATTCCTCTCAAGAAAATGATGATCAAACATAGCTTCTTTATCCAAATAAACAGGAGGTACAATCATATCCCCCTCTCATGGAGCTATATTAAGAAAATTAGCCACACGGGTTGCATAAATTCCTCCAAAGAAATCTCCCCTTCTACTATTATTCTGCAACCTACGTGCAACTATTGCTCCCAAGTTCTAACCTTTATAACCTGGCACAACACTCTTGAGGCCACAAAGATCAGGAGCACACATGTGACATACTTCGTCCTTACCGTTAATGCATCTACCGATAAAGAGAGCAAAATAATGTATAGCGGGAAAATGAATGCTCCCTATGGTAGCTTGTGCTATGTCCCTAGACTCTCCCATGGTGATACTAGAAAGAAAATCTCTAAATTCAGATTTGCAAGGATCATTGATATTACCCCACTGCGGGAGTTTGCAAGCAGTTGTGAAATCCTCTAAATCCATGGTATAAGATGTATCATAAATATCAAACATGACACTAGGAGAATTATGCGCAGAAATATATTCAAACATCCGCACAAAGGAATCGGTCAATTGATAATATTGAGGACACTTATCTTGTAAGAAGTCCTCCAGCTCGACATTACGCATATATGCGTCAAATTCCTCCTTGAAGCCTGCTTCCACCATAAAATCATCGGATGGCCACTCACAAGCCCGTACATTCGCGTCCCTTAGAAAATTAACATCTTGTTCACGTATAGCAATCCTTGGCCCTTTCTTTGCCGAGGAACCTCCTTGGTATATTCTTCTAAGAATATTTCTTTTTCTGAAAATTTCTGAAATTTTAGTAACTTCAAAATAAAAGTGAATAAAACTAAACAAGATTGATAGCAACTACTCCTACAAGTGCCTAGAGCCTATATCATGCATTGGAATTGCTTGGGACCTCAAAAATTTAACATGCAAGCTCAAGAACATGGTCACCTATGAAGCAAAAATTTGCAATGAATAAAGAAATAGAACAAAAACTATTTGGACCAATGGAGGAGTAACATACCAAGCAACAATCTCCCAAAGCAGTTTTGTGAATGGAGCTTTGAGCTAAGAGATCGAAAATCGCAGCAAAACGAGCTAGAACTCGTGCTTGAGATGGATGGGGATTTTTTTGGGTAGAAGATGAAGTGTGTGGGTGCTGGCATAAGTGGAGGGGAGCCACCAGGGGCCCACGAGACAGGGGGCGCGCCCTCCTCTCTCGTGGCCTGGTGCTTGCCCCTCCTGCGGTGTTTTCAGTGCCTAAAATCCTCAAATATTCCAGAAAAAAACATACTAAATTTGCAGGGCATTTGGAGCACTTTTATTTTCGGACTATTTTTTAATGCACGGATAATTCAGAAAACAGACAAATAATACTATTTTTGCTTTATTTATTCTAAATAACATAAAGTAAAAGGAGGGTACAGAAGGTTGTGCCTTCTAGTTTCATCCATTTCGTGATCATCAAAATGAACCCACTAACAAGGTTGATCAAGTCTTGTTAACAAACTCATTCCGAATAACACGGAACCGGAGAAATTTCGAATGACACTAAGTTACCTCAACGGGGATATGAAAATCCCCAACAATAAGAATATCATACTTTTTCTTGACAGTAGGGAGGGGAAATTCAAAACCTCCAAAAATGATAGTTGGAACTTTTTCAATAGAATTGATCCTATGAACTTGAGATTGTTTCCTCGGAAAGTGTACCGTATGCTCATTACCATTAACATGAAAAGTGACATTGCCTTTGTTGCAATCAATAACAGCCCCTGCAGTTTTAAGAAAAGGTCTACCAAGGATAATAGACATACTATCGTCCTCGGGAATATCAAGAATAACGAAGTCCGTTAAGATAGTGACATTTGCAACCACAACAGGAACATCCTCACAAATACCGACAGGTATAGGAGTTGATTTATCAGCCATTTGCAAAGATATTTCAGTAGGTGCCAACTTATTCAATTCAAGTCTACGATATAAAGAGAGAGGCATAACACTAACACCAGCTCCAAGATCACATAAAGCAGTTCTAACATAATTTCTTTTAATAGAGCATGGTATAGTTGCTACACCCGGATCTCCAAGTTTCTTTGGTATTCAACCCTTAAAAGTGTAATTAGCAAGCATGGTGGAAATTTCAGCTTCCGGTATCTTTCTTTTATTTGTAATGATATCCTTCATATACTTAGCATAAGGATTTACTTTAAGCATATCAGTTAAGCGCATACGTAAGAAAATAGGTCTAATCATTTCAGCAAAGCGCTCAAAAATCCTCATCATCCTTTGACTTGGATGGTTTAGGAGGAAATGGCATGGGTTTCTGAACCCATGGTTCTCTTTCTTTACCGTGCTTCCTAGCAACAAAATCTCTCTTATCATAACGTTGATTCTTTGATTGTGGGTTATCAAGATCAACAGCAGGTTCAATCTCTACATCATTGTCTTTGCTAGGTTTAGCATCAACATGAACATTATCATTAACATTATCACTAGGTTCATGTTCATCACCTGATTGTGTTTCAGCATCAGAAATAGAAATATCATTAGGATTCTCAGGTGTGTCTACAGTAGGTTCACTAGAAGCATGCAAAGTTCTATCATTTTTCTTCTTCTTCTTTTTAGAAGAACTAGGTGCCTCTAAATTATTTCTCTGAGAATCTTGCTCGATTCTCTTAGGGTGGACTTCAGGATACAAGGGTTCCTGAGTCATTCTACCGGTTCTAGTAGCCACTCTAACCGCAAAGTCATTTTTATTATTTAATTCATCAAGCAAATCATTTTGAGCTTTAAGTACTTGCTTAGCTTGAGTAGCAACCATAGAAGCATATTTGCTAACGCGGTGAAGTTCATCTTTAACTCTAGCCAGATTATCACCTACGCGTCCCATCTCGAAAGCATTATTCTTTAACTCTCTACCAACATAAGCATTAAAACTTTCTTGTCTAGCCATAAAGTCGTCAAATTCATCTAAGCATGGGCTATGAAATTTAGTATAGGGTATTTCAACTTTATCATATCTATAGAGAGAATTTACCTTTACTACCCGTGTCGGGTTATCAAGACAATGTGGTTCTTCAGGCGGTAAATTAAGACCATGTATTTCTTCAATAGGAGGTAAATTCTTAACATCTTCAGCTTTAATACCTTTTTGTTTCATTGATTTCTTTGCCTCTTGCATATCTTCAGGACTGATAAATAAAACACCTCTCTTCTTCGGAGTGGGTTTAGGAATAGGCTCAGGAGTTGGCTCAATTGGTTCAGGAATTACTTCGGGAATTGGCTCAGGAAGAGTCCAATTATTTTCATTAGTCAACATATTATTCAATAATATTTCAGCTTCGTCGACTGTTCTTTCCCTGAAAACACAACCAGCACAACTATCCAAGTCGTCCTTGGAAGCATCGGTTAGTCCATTATAAAAGATATCAAGTATTTCATTTTTCTTAAGAGGATGATCAGGCAAAGCATTAAGTAACCGGAGAAGCCTCCCCCAAGCTTGTGGGAGACTCTCTTCTTTAATTTGCACAAAATTATATATTTCCCGCAAGGCAGCTTGTTTCTTATGAGCAGGGAAATATTTAGCAGAGAAGTAATAAATCATATCCTGGGGACTACGCACACAACCAGGAGCAAGAGAATTATACCAAGTTTTAGCATCACCCTTTAATGAGAACGGAAATATCTTAAGGATATATAAATAGCGATACTTCTCATCATTAGTAAATAGGGTGGCTATATCATTCAACTTGGTAAGATGTGCCACAACAGTTTCAGATTCAAGGCCATAAAAAGGATCAGATTCAACTAAAGTAATAATATCAGGATCAATAGAGAATTCATAATCCTTATCAGTAACACAGATAGGTGAAGTAGCAAAAGCAGGATCGGGTTTCATTCTAGCATTAAGAGACTGCTGCTTCCATTTAGCCAATAATTTCTTAAGATCATTTCTATCATTGCAAGCAAGAATTTCCATAGCAGTTGTTTCATTCATAACATAACCCTTAGGAACAACAGGTAATACATAATCATTGGGGGAACCTTCATCATCACTATCATCAATAATAGGTTCTTCAATATTTTCATTCCCCCTAACTCTAGCAAGTTGTTCATCTAGAAATTCACCTAATGGCACAGTAGTATCACGCACAGAAGTAGTTTCATCATGCATAGCAGAAGTGGCATCATCAATAACATGCGACATATCAGAATTCATAGCAGTAGTAGGTTTAGGTGTCGCAAGCTTACTAATAACAGAAGGAGAATCTAGTGCAGAGCTAGATGGCAAATCCTTACCTCCCCTCATAGTTGAGGGCAAAGTAGTAGTTCGATCGTCTTTCAAGTTCTTCATAGTGATCAACAGATATAAATCCCAAGTGACTCAGAGAATAGAGCTATGCTCCCCGGCAACGGCGCCAAAAATTAGTCTTGATAACCCACAAGTATAGGGGATCGCAACAGCTTTCGAGGGTAGAGTATTCAACCCAAATTTATTGATTCGACACAAGGGGAGCCAGAGAATATTCTTGAGTATTAGCAGTTGAGTTGTCAATTCAACCACACCTGGATAACTTAGTATCTGCAGCAAAGTGTTTAGTAGCAAAAGTGGTATGATAATAAAGGTAATGGTAGCAAAAGTAAAGATAGATGTTTTTGGGTTTTTGTAATAGTTGTAACAGTAGCAACGGAAAAGTAAATAAGCGAAGAACAGTATATGGAAAGCTCGTAGGCAATGGATCAGTGATGGATAATTATGCCGGATGCGATTCCTCATGCAATAGTTATAACATAGGGTGATATAGAACTAGCTCCAATTCATCAATGTAATGTAGGCATGTATTCCGTAAATAGTCATACGTGCTTATGGAAAAGAACTTGTATGACATCTTTTGTCCTACCCTCCCGTTGAAGTGGGGTCCTAGCGGAAACTAAGGGATATTAAGGCCTCATTTTAATAGAGAACCGGAACAAAGCATTAGCACATAGTGAATACATGTACTCCTCAAACTACGATCATCACCGAGAAGTGTGCCGATTATTGTCACTTCGGGGTTGTCGGGTCATAACACATAATAGGTGACTATAGACTTGCAAGATAGGATCAAGAACACACATATATTCATGAAAACATAATAGGTTCAGATCTGAAATCATGGCACTCGGGCCCTAGTGACAAGCATTAAGCATAGCAAAGTCATAGCAACATCAATCTCAGAACATAGTGGATACTAGGGATCAAACCTTAACAAAACTAACTTGATTACATGGTAAATCTCATCCAACCCATCACCGTCCAGCAAACCTACGATGGAATTACTCACGCACGGCGGTGAGCATCATGAAATTGGTGATGGAGGATGGTTGATGATGAGGACGACGATGAATCCCCCTCTCCTGAGCCCCGAACGAACTCCAGATGAGCCCTCCCGAGAGAGATTAGGGCTTGGCGGCGGCTTCGTGTCGTAAAACACAATGAAACTTTCTCCCTGATTTTTTTCTCCCCGAACATGAATATATGGAGTTGGAGTTGAGGTCGGTGGAGCTCCAGGGGGCCCACGAGATAGGAGGACGCGCCCTAGGGGGGCGCCCCCTGTCTCGTGGACAGGCTGTGGGCCCCCTGGCATTAATTCTTTCGCCAAAAATTCTTATTAATCCCAAAAAGTGCCTCCGTGAATTTACAAGACATTCCGAGAACTTTTCTTTTCTACACATAAAACAACATCATGGCAGTTCTGCTGAAAATAGCGTCAGTCCGGGTTAGTTTCATTCAAATCATGCAAGTTAGAGTCCAAAACAGGGGCAAAAGTGTTTGGAAAAGTAGATACGTTGGAGACATATCAGCGGCTTGCGGGCGGCGGAGCTCCGGCAGGCGGCGGTAGCTGCGGCGGGTGGCGGGGCGGGGTGGGCAGGAGGCGGCGGGGGTGGCGGTATTTAAGAGGGGGCGGGGTGGCGATGACTTGGGCAAGGGGTGGCGGCGAGGCGGCTCGGGGTCGGACTCCCCGAGTCCGGCGGGCGCACGGCGGGGTGAGGCGGCGGTGCTAGGCGGGCTTGGCTGGGCCTTCGGCCTAGTCGGGCTGCGGAACTTTTTTTAAATAGATTCAGCTGAACAAAACAAATCCTAGAAAATAAAATAAAAAAGTAAAAATACCTAAACAAATTTTCTTCGTCTAAATAAAATATTTAGAACAAGATGAACATTTTCTTGGCCTAAAAAATGCAATTTTGAAAACGTGCAATTTTCCTAATTCACTTAAAATTGCAATAAAATCCAAATAAAAATATTTATTTGATTTTAATATATTTTCCTCGAATATTTCATTTATTTTGGAGAAGTCATATTATCTCCTCTCATATCTTTTTAATATGAAATATTTTTGAAGAGAAAAATAATTAAAACCAAATTGATCCTTGTTTCGATATTCGAAAAAAAAAATGAAATATGAAAATGATGAAATCCCCAACTCTCTTCGTGGGTCCTTGAGTTGCTTAGAATTTCATATATCGTGAAACAAAATGCAGTAAATTATGATATGCATGAATGATCTAAGTATGACATTCCAAATTGGAAATTTAGGATGTTACATCTCTCCTCCGTGGTCTCACGGTAGTACTTCTTCCATATGGCGCCGTCTCCGACACCGTGCACGCGTCCATACGACGGCCGAGTGTCCACCAGGAGTCCTTTCAATATGTTGAACGCCTGGTTGAATGGAGTGTCCCACTTGGGCCTCGCCGATGCCTCAGACGGCGAGTTGCTTTCAGCCGCAATCCTGTGTTGCTCTCTCTGCAAAAGGAACAAGGATCCTTTACAAATATGACTAAATGTGCAGTCGAATTGATCAGAAACTAAAATTACCAGTAGTCTCATGAACTCCGTCGTGACCGGGTTCGTCTCAAAAACCTTCTTGACTGGGTCCCAATGGTACCGGGCCCTGAGGACGTCACGCTCCTGCGGGACGGTGAAGTCCGCCAAGGGGTCTGGGATGCACAGGCTTTCGCGTTCCGCATCCTCCTTGGCCCATATGTATCTCTTCCCGCCGTAACCACGGCTTCTGAGGTGGTGGCACCCCATGTTCCTCTGTTGAATCCCCTTCATGTACTTCGACTTTTTTTCGCAGCTTCGGCCTCGCAAGCCGCCTTGAATTTTTGAAACTGCTCTTCCATGATTGTTGGATTATCCTTTACAATCTCGGAGTAGGGTTCCTTTTGTTGACGATCCAATGTTTCACCCTTGCTTTCTAGGCAGCCAACGTGTCGCTAAACTTGGTCATGGTGTGTTTGTTTATCTTCTTCATTGTCGGGTCCTTATCTGGATTTTTATATTCCTTTTCATCCCGGCCCAGGAACAAGAATATCTGGTGCAGCTTCCTTAGGAGGGAGGGCCTCATATTATCTATATTTTTTAGTTTCTCATTGTTGATGGTGGCGGTTGACTGTACAATGTAGCCTATTTGATTGTCGTAGCACACGCGTACTTCTGTGGGCTCTTTTGGCTCAAAAATGCTGTCGTCCACCTCCGTGACCACCAGTCTAGTAGTCATGAGCTGGTTTGGGCGTCGTTACCTCTTTGATTTTGGTTATATACCGGCTCTGCTAGTCTCGGGGCCGATCTCGGTGCCGGTCTCAGTCTCAGCACCGATCTTGATGTCAGTCTCAGTCTCCGATGCGACAGGCGGGCCCAGCAAGAACACCCGTTGATCATCGGCAAGGTTCAAAAATTCGTCTGCCGCCCGGTAGACGTCGTCGCAATCACCAGAACCCTGTCCTTCATCGTTGCTAGCCATGTTTCCTACGATTAAATCTAGTCAATTAATTCTAGACCTAATAAAATGAATAATGACATAAAAAAGGCCTATGTTTTGCAGGAAAGTTGACTCCTTCCAGGTGCGGCAAATCTCGGGCACTCGATATGTCCTAGTTTCTAGCACAAGTCATGCCAAAATTCATAGAAAATTTCGGCATGACCTTTGCTAAAAAGTGTACAAATCGAGCACCTTAAATTTTCCGAATAGAAATGAACCAACATTTCGGCAAAACATAGGCCACTCGGCTTCATTCCCTGGAAACAACAAAAGGCCACTTGGGCACAATCGAACCACTTCAATGAAAAGATATAATATGACCACTTCAATGAAAAGATATAATCAACAATAAAAGTCTAGGAAGGGATCATCTTTAAAATAAAACTTGCCTAAATTCTTTTCCTAGAAAAATAGTGATCTTTTCAAAAAATAAAAACCTTTGCAAAATGACATCACTAAACACTTCTCTGCCTAGGACAGATCCCAAATTCTGTTCTAGCTATTCCTCACACACACACACACACACATTATTTTCTCTAACCCTTCTCTGCATAGGACAGAACCCAATTAAATTGCGAAGGAACTCCATTTCTCTAACCCTTCTGACCTAATGCTCTAAAATAAATTTTTGCTCTAACCAAGCGAACCTAGTTAACCTAGATTGTTAACCTAACGAACCTAATTAACCTAACTACTTAACCTAGTTAGTTAGCCTAGCTAGTTAACCTAGTTTACCTAGATAATTAACCTAATTAAACTAATTAACCTAGCTAGTTCACTGTCAAAGCCCTAAATGAATTTTTGCACTAACCTAGATAATTAACCTAATTAAACAAGTTAACCTCTAGTTCTCTGTCAAATCCCTAACTAAATTTTTGCACTAACCTAGATAGTTAACCTAATTAAACTAGTTAACCTAGCTAGTTATTTCTCTGTCCAATGCTTGTGCTATGCATGAGAGAGAGAGGAGGGTGGGGGCTTACAGAGGATGGCTCCTGTGGTGGCGAGGGAGGCAAGGGCGTCTTCGGTGACAGCGAGGGAGGCAGGGGCATCGAGGGTGGCTCCGGTGGTGCCGAGGGCGGCTCCGGTGGTGTTGATGAGGCCGCGCGGCTCCGGTGGCGTTGGGGGCGGCTCTGGTGGCGTCGACAGCGCGCGGCTCTGATGGCTCCGGGGGCGTCGACGTCGGCAGGAGACGGCGGCGAAGTGGGGTGACGAAGAATTGGGGAGACGGCAGCGAATTGGGCCGAGGGACTTGGGCGAGAAGTGGTGGCCGGGGGGAGGGAAACCGCTTTTGGGTTAAGTCAAACTTAGCGATAGCGCGTTTATTGAAAAAGCGTTATGTTAAGTTAGCTATAGCGATTTTTACTAAACGTGCTACTGCTATAGCTACGTATTTTCCTTTTCTTTCTTATTTCCTTTTCTCTTTCTATAGTGGGGGTCTAAAAACACGTTGCTGCTATTTTATCTATAGCGCCTCTTATGAACAGACGCTATTGCTATGTCTTTCTCTTTTTTTTCCTTTTTCATTTATTTTTCTTAACAATTTTTTTTTCCCTTTCTCCTTTCTATTTATTTCATTTTCATTTACTTTTCTATTTGTTTTTAATTTTATTTTATTTTCATTAGCAGCAGCGCCTTTCACCGTAAACGCGTTGCTACAATAATCTTAGCGGTAGCACGGTTTTTACAAGACTGCTACTACTATGTGTAGCCTATCGGCTTAGTAGTGAGAATTTTAGTAGTAGCGCTTTTACAGGGAGACGCGCTACTGCTACATGTGTAACTATAGCGCGGTTATCCTGCACGTGCTACTGCTATATAGCACTAGCGCCTTTTTAACAAGCGCTACTACTAAAGTTCTGTGTATAAGGTTTTCCCCAGTAGTGCCCGGTCGTCCCAACGACCTCCCAAGCTGAGATATCGCCGACCAGGGCCGCCCGAAGCTTGCATGGTGCTCCAGAAAGCCGACGCCTTGATGTCGTTGGAGAACTCAGGCTTCCGAAGTTCCTTAGGGATGGTATAGAATCTGGCAGTGGTATGCCCCAACAAGCCACAACAAAAGCAAAAATTTGGCAATTTTTCATACTTAACATCATATAGGATCTCTACTGTACTGCTGACCAGGGTCGTGTCGATGGTCTTCTTGAGGGGCTCGTCGACGAGATGCTCGACCCAGACACGAAGATGCTTGTCGAGGATCTTTTTGTTTCGGTGGGCCACCGCGAGGACCGTTCCGAGCTTGCCGCCCAGGATGTAGCCCATCTCCACCATCTTGATCAGTACTGGAAGGCCCCAAATTTGTGCCCATAGCTTGATAGAGTCGAGGCACACATCGGCCGGATCGCCATCTCCGTCGAAAGAAGCTAGGATCACAACATCATTTCTGAAACGCCATGGCCCAGCGTGCAGAACGTGATGTCAATCCCCACCCTCCACGAAGGTGATGACGAAACGGCGGTCGTCACTCGTGACGCGTTGTGCCACAGCCTCTCCTTGGAGCCGCCATGGCCCCCGAAGCTCATTGACGACCGCCTTGGGGTCGACTGGGTACGGCGGGAGAACCCGGGAGACCGCCAGCTTGCCCGACACCGCACGCATCACCGCTTCCATGTCGACGATGATCGGCTTGTCGTCCATCCTCGAGAACATGGCCGACTTGCTCTTTCCGCTCCTCCGGGGTGGGGGAGGCACCGCCACCGTAGTGAACCCAAATGCGGCATTCGGTGTGATAGTCAGAGCCAAGCCCGACGGCCCGCCCACTGTAGCTTTCCCCTTCTCCATCAGAGGAGTTCCTGGGACAGCCTCGACGATTGCCGAAGAAGGCAGCTCCTCTTCCCTTGCCTCACAGAGCTTGGTACCGTCCAAAGAGACAGCACCAATGATCGACAGGGGAGAAGTAGTGCTCGTAGCAGGCATGGAAGGAGCCGTTGCTCCCTCCGGACCGCTGCCCATCTTAGTGCTCGACGCCATATTCCCCTGACACAGAGAAACATAGCAAACAAGAGGCACCGAAGACACTAGCAGTAACTGAGAGAATTGATATTGCCTCCGCTGATTCCCACCCTTCAAATAATCCTCTGCTCCCCCAAATTTGCCCCAAAACCACCGGAATTAAAACTCAAATCAAACTGAAATTGAGACTCCTGCCTACACGGATTCACCAGATAATCAATTTTGTGTGAAACTGCCAAATTATCTTTGTTACTCACCAAATCAGTAACTGTTTTGGCGGAATTTGGGGTCGGGAACGTTGGCCCCGTTGTTGCTCCCTTTTTGTCCTTCAAATCCCCCTTGAAATCATCCTTGCCCAACTCCGAATTGATGAACCGATCTATTTTGACCCGCATCTACCTCAAGCACCTCTTTGGATCTCGTGCACGTTGCAGGATTTCCATCCCCCACCATCGTAAGGTGCTCCACTCCTCAAATTGTGCGGTGGTGGTGCCTCCTCCGCTCCGGAGGAGCGGAAAGAGCAAGCTAGCCATGTTCTCAAGGATGGATGACAAGCCGATCGTCACTGACATGGAAGCGGCACTACGTGCGGTGGCGGGCAAGCTGGCGGTCGCCCGGGTTCTCTCGTCATACTCGGTCGACCCCAAGGCGGTCGTCAACGAGCTTCGGGGGACATGGCGGCTCTGAGGAGAGGCCATGGCACAACGCGTCATGAGCAACGGCCACCGTTTCGTCATCACCTTCGCGGAGTGTGGAGATCGACATCACGTTCTGCGTGCTGGGCCATGGCATTTTAGAAATGATGTTGTGATCCTAGCGGCTTTCGACGAAGATGGCAATCCGGCCGATGTGCGCCTCGACTCCATTAAGCTATGGGCACAAATCTGGGGCCTTCCAGTACCGATCAAGACGGTGGAGATGGGCTACATCCTGGGCGGCAAGCTCGGAACGGTCCTCGCGGTGGCCCACTGAAACAAAAAGATCATCGACGAGTATCTCCGTGTCCGGGTCGAGCATCTCGTTGGCGAGCCCCTAAGGAAGACCATCGACATGACCTCGGTCGACAATACAATAGAGATCCTATATGATGTGCAGTATGAAAAACTACCAAATTTTTGCTTTTGTTGTGGCTTGTTGGGGCATACCACTACCAGATTCTGTACCATCCCTAAGGAACTTCGGAAGCCTGAGTTCTCCAACGACATCAAGGCACCAGCTTTCTGGAGCACCATGCAAGCTTCGGGCGGCCCTCGTCGGCGACACCTCAACTTGGGAGGTCGCTGGGATGACCGGGATCTTCAGGACAACGACAACCCAGAGCTGGTCAAGCTGTCAGAAAAGGTAGTCACTGTCGTGGCTGCCGGAAAAGGTAGTCACTGTTGGTAAGCAAATTCTTATTTGTGTGTTAGAAGTTATCCCTATTTGCATAGTACCCTTACCTCCACAGATTGATAGCATAATTTCTTACTTTTTTGCATGGTATACGTGTCTCACTCGTATCATAAAGAATAAAGTACAAGTCCCATAAAGACCGACATGAAAAAACTGAAAAGATAGCAAAACTTCTCTGAGCTTAACACCAACGCACGTCACCTGCCTCCGGCACCACCATAGCAGCCATCGAAGAAAAGAATGACGAATCACCTATTGGGGAACGCAGTAATTTCAAAATTTTCCTACGCACATGCAAGATCTATCATGGTGATGAATAGCAATGAGAGGGGAGAGTGTAGTCTACGTACCCTCGTAGACCATAAGCGTAAGCGCATATCAACGCGGTTCATGTTGTCGTACATCTTCACGATCTGTTCCGATCAAGCATCGAATGTATGACACCTCTGCGTTCAGCACACGTTCAGCTCGATGACGTGCTCGCCTTCTTGATCCAGCAAGAGGGGTGAAGTAGTAGATGAGTTCTGGCAGCACGATGGTGTGGTGATGGTGTTGGTGTAGAACAATCTCCGCAGGGCTTCGCCTAAGCACTACAAAAACTATGATGGAGGATAAACTAGAGGGGACAGGGTTGCCGGCACACAGCTTGGTGTTTCTTGATGTGTCTTGGGTGCTAGCCCTGCCCCTCTATTGTTGAGCCTTGGAGTCGAAACTTGGAGTAAAAGCCTCCACAAATTCGGTTTCACCCGAAAGGCAAGAGTCCTTCTCGGACTCCAGGGCCAGACGCCAGGGTTCCCGGCGTCTGGACCAAGATGCCAGGGATCCTGGCGTCTGGCCCCTGGACTCCAAAAAATTTCCTTTTGCGCTTTCCAAAAACCTTGTGGGTTTTCCCCTTTGGACCAAATAAAGTGTTCTCGTACCCAAACATTTCGGGAAACATCTGGAACCCCTTCCGGTGAATTCTGGAACCCTTCCGGAGACTAAACACTATTATCCCATATATCAATCTTTATCTCCGAACCATTCGGGAGTTCCTCGTCATGTCCGTGATCTCATTCGGGACTCCGAACAACATTCGGTCACCAACATACATAACTCATATAATACTATAACTCATTTATAGTAAGAAAAACATACATAACTCATATAATACTATATCATCAACGAACGTTTAAGCGTACGGACCCTATGGGTTCGAGAACTATGTAGGCATGACCGAGACACCTCTCTGGTCAATAGCTAATAGCGGAACCTGGATGCCCATATTGGCTCCTACATATTCTACGAATATCTTTATCGGTCGAACCGCATAACAACATACGTTGTTCCCTTTGTCATCGGTATGTTACTTGCCTAAGATTCGATCGTCGGTATCCTCATACCTAGTTCAATCTCGTTACCGGCAAGTCTCTTTACTCGTTCCATAATGCATCGTCCCGCAACTAACTCATTAGTCACATTGCTTGCAAGGCTTATAGTGATGTGCATTACCGAGAGGGCCCAGAGATACCTCTCCGACAATCGGAGTGACAAATCCTAATCTCGATCTATGCCAACTCAACAAGTACCATCAAAGACACCTGTAGAGCACCTTTATAATCACTAAGTTACCTTGTGACGTTTGGTAGCACACAAAGTGTTCCTCCGGTATTCGAGAGTTGCATAATCTCATAGTCATAGGAACACGTATAAGTCATGAAGAAAGCAATAGCAACAAACTAAACGATCATCGTGCTAAGCTAACAGAATGGGTCAAGTCAATCACATCATTCTCTAATGATGTGATCCCATTAATCAAATGACAACTCATGTCTATGGTTACGAAACTTAGCCATCTTTGATTCAACGAGCTAGTCAAGTAGAGGCATACTAGTGACACTCTGTTTATCTATGTATTCACACATGTACTAAGTTTCCCGTCATTACAATTCTCGCATGAATAATAAACATTTATCATGATATAAGGAAATATAAATAACAACTTTATTATTGCCTCTAGGGCATATTTCCTTCAGTCTCCCACTTGCACTAGAGTCAATAGTCTAGATTACACAGTAATGATTCTAACACCCATGGAGTCTTGGTGCTGATCATGTTTTGCTCGTGAGAGAGGCTTAGTCAACGGGTCTGCAACATCTAGATCCGTATGTATCTTGCAAATCTCTATGTCTCCCTCCTTGACTTGATCGCGAATGGAATTGAAGCGTCTCTTGATGTGCTTGGTTCTCTTGTGAAATTTGGATTCCTTTGCCAAGGCAATTGCACCAGTATTGTCACAAAAGATTTTCATTGGACCCGATGCACTAGGTATGACACCTAGATCGGATATGAACTCCTTCATCCAGACTCCTTCATTTGCTGCTTCCGAAGTAGCTATGTACTCTGCTTCACATGTAGATCCGGCCGACGCTTTGCTTAGAACTGCACCAACTGACAGCTCCACCGTTCAATATAAATACGTATCCGGTTTGTGACTTAGATTCATCCGGATTAGTGTCAAAGCTTGCATCAAAGTAACCATTTACAACGAGCTCTTTGTCACCTCCATAAAACGAGAAACATATCCTTAGTTCTTTTCAGGTATTTCAAGATGTTCTTGACCGCTGTCCAGTGATCCACTCCTGGATTACTTTGGTACCTCCCTGCTAAACTGATAGCAAGGCACACATCAGGTCTGGTACACAGCATTGCATACATGATAGAGCCTATGGCTGAAGCATAGGGAACACCTTTCATTTTCTCTCTATCTTCTGTAGTGGTCGGGCATTGAGTCTGACTCAACTTCACACCTTGTAACATAGGCAAGAACCCTTTCTTTGCTTGATCCATTTTGAACTTTTTCAAAACTTTATCAAGGTATGTGCTTTGTGAAAGTCCAGTTAAGCATCTTGATCTATCTCTATAGGTCTTGATGCCCAATATATAAGCAGCTTCACCGAGGTCTTTCATTGAAAAACCCCTTTTCAAGTATCCTTTTATGCTATCCAGAAATTCTATATCATTTCCAATCAACAATATGTCATCCACATATAGTATTAGAAATGCTACACAGCTCCCACTCACTTTCTTGTAAATACAGGCTTCTCCAAAAGTCTGTATAAAACCATATGCTTTGATCACACTATCAAAACATTTATTCCAACTCCGAGATGCTTGCACCAGTCCATAAATGGATCGCTAGAGCTTGCACACTTTGTTAACATCCTTTGGATCGATAAAACCTTCAGGTTGCATCATATACAACTCTTCCTCCAGAAATCCATTCAGGAATGCAGTCTTTACATCCATTTGCCAAATTTCATAATCATAAAATGCAGCAATTGCTAACATGATTCAGACGGACTTAAGCATCGCTACGAGTGAGAAGGTCTAATCATAGTCAACTCCTTGAACTTGTCGAAAACCTTTTGCAACAAGTCGAGCTTTGTAGACAGTAACATTACCGTCAGCGTCAGTCTTCTTCTTGAAGATCCATTTATTCTTGTTGGCTTGCCGATCATTGGGAAAGTCAACCAAAGTCCACAATTTGTTCTCAAACATGGATCCCATCTCAGATTTCATGGCCTTGATAACCCACAAGTATATGGGATCGCAACAGTTTTCGAGGGTAGAGTATTCAACCCAAATTTATTGATTCGACACAAGGGGAGCCAAAGAATATTCTTAAGTATTAGCAGTTGAGTTGTCAATTCAACCACACCTGGATAACTTAGTATCTGCAGCAAAGTATTTAGTAGCAAAGTAGTATGGAAGTAACGGTAACAGTGGCAAAAGTAACAGTAGCTGTTTTGTACTAATTGTAACAGTAGCAACGATAAAGTAAATAAGCAAAGCACAATATGTGAAAAGCTCGCAGGCATTGGATCAGTGATGGATAATTATGCTGGATGTGATTCCTCATGTAATAGCTATAACATAGGGTGACATAGAACTAGCTCCAATTCATCAATGTAAAGTAGGCATGCATTCCGTATATAGTCATACGTGCTTATGGAAAAGAACTTGCATGACATCTTTTGTCCTACCCTCCCGTGGCAGTAGGGTCCTAGCGGAAACTAAGGGATATTAAGGCCTCCTTTTAATAGAGTACCGGACCAAAGCATTAACACATAGTGAATACATGAACTCCTCAAACTACGGTCATCACCGAGAAGTATCCCGATTATTATCACTTTGGGGTTGTCGGATCATAACACATAATAGGTGACTATAGACTTGCAAGATAGGATCAAGAACTCACATATATTCATGAAAACATAATAGGTTCAGATCTGAAATCATGGCACTCGAGCCCTAGTGACAAGCATTAAGCATAGCAAAGTCATACAATATCAATCTCAGAACATAATGGATACTAGAGATCTAACCCTAACAAAACTAACTCGATTACATGGTAAATCTCATCCAACCCATCACCATCCAGCAAGCCTACGATGGAATTACTCATGCACGGCGGTGAGCATCATGAAATTGGTGATGGAGGATGGTTGATGATGACGACGACGACAAATCCCCCTCTCCGGAGCCCCGAACGAACTCCAGGTCAGCCCTCCTGAGAGAGATTAGGGCTTGGCGGCGGCTCCGTATCGTAAAACACGATGAAACTTTCTCTCTGATTTTTTTCTTCGCGAAAGCAAATATATGGAGTTGGAGTTGACGTTAGTGGACGTCCAGGGGGCCCACGAGGCAGGGGGCGCGCCCAAGGGAGGGGGCGCGCCCCCCACCCTCGTGGACAGGGTGTGAGCCCCCTGATGTTGATTCTTTCGCCAGTATTTTTTATTAATTCTGAAAAGTTGCTCCGTGGATTTTTCAGGTCATTCCGAGAACTTCTATTTCTGCACAAAAATAACACCATGGTAGTTCTGGTGAAAACTGCGTCAGTCCGAGTTAGTTCCATTCAAATCATGCAAGTTAGAGTCCAAAACAAGGGCAAAAGTGTTTGGAAAAGTAGATACGACGGAGACGTATCAACTCCCCCAAGCTTAAACCTTTGCTTGTCCTCAAGCAATTCAGTTGACAAACTGAAAGTGATAAAGAAAAACTTTTACAAACTCTGTTTGCTCTTGCTGTTGCAAATATGTAAAGCCATCATTCAAGTTTTCAGCAAAGATTATAAACTAACCATATTCACAATAACACTTAGGTCTCATGTTTACTCATATCAATGGCATAATCAACTAGCGAGGAATAATAATAAATCTCGGATGACAACACTTTCTCAAAAAAATCATAATATGATATAACAAGATGGTATCTCACTAGCCCTTTCTGAAACCGCAAAACATAAATGCAGAGTACCTTTAAAGATCAAGGACTGACTAAACATTGTAATTCATGGTAAAAGAGATCCAGTCATAGTCATACCCAATATAAACTAATAGCAATGAATGCAAATGACAGCGGTGCTCTCCAGTGGGTGCTTTTTAATAAGAGGGTGATGACTCAACATAAAAGTAAATAGATAGGCCCTTCGTAGAGGGAAGCGGGGATTTGTAGAGGTGCCAAAGCTCAATTTTAAAATAGAGATAAACAACATTTTGAGCGGTACACTTTCACTGTCAACATAACAACTATGAGATCTCGATATCTTCCATGCTACACACATTATAGGCGGCTCCCAAATAGAATGGCAAAAGTTTATACTCCCCCACCACCAACAAGCATCAATCCATGGCTTGCCCGAAACAATAGGTGCCTCCAACTAGCAACAATCCTGGGGGAGTTTTGTTTAATTATTTTGATTTGATTTGAGCATGGGACTGGGCATCCCAGTTACCAGCCATTTTCTTATGAATGAGGAGCGGAGTCCACTCCTCTTGAGAATAACCCACCTAACATAGAAGATACAGACAGCCCTAGTTGATACATGAACTGTTCGAGCATACAAAACAGAATTTCATTTGAAGGTTTGGAGTTTGGCACATACAAATTTACTTGGAACGGCAGTAAATACCGCATATAGGAAGGTATGGTGGACTCATATGGAAAAACTTTGGGGTTTATGGAGTTTGGATGCACAAGCAGTATTCCCGCTTAGTACAGGTGAAGGCTAGCAAGAGACTAGGAAGCGACCAACTGAGAGAGTGACAATAGTCATGAACATGCATTAAAATTAATCAACATCGAGTGCAAGCATGAGTAGGATATAATCCACCATGAACATAAATATCGTGAAGGCTATCTTGATTTTGTTTCAACTACATGCGTGAACATGTGCCAAGTCAAGTCACTCGAATCATTCAAAGGAGGATACCACCCTATCATACCACATCACAACCATTTTAATATCATGTTGGCACGCAAGGTAAACCATTATAAGCTCCTAGCTAATTAAGCATGGCATAAGCAACTATAATCTCTAATTGTCATTGCAAACATGTTTATTCATAATAGGTTGAATCAGGAATGACGAACTAATCATATTTACAAAAACAAGAGAGGCCGAGTTCATACCAACTTCTCTCATCTCAATCAGTCCATCATATATCATCATTATTGCCTTTCACTTGCACGACCAAACGGTGTGTATAATAATAATAGTGCACGTGCATTGGACTAAGCTGGAATCTGCAAGCATTCAATTCAAGGGAGAAGACAAGGTAATATGGGCTCTTGGTTAAATCAACAATCATGCATATGAGAGCCACTAAACATTTTCATTATGGTCTTCTCCTCTCGACCCCCAAAGGAAAGAAAAGAAATAAAACTATTTACACGGGAAAGCTCCCAACAAGCAAAAGAAAAATAAGAAATCTTTTTGGGTTTTCTTTTAATTACTACTACAAGCATGGAAATTAAACTAACTGATTTTTTTTGTTTTTCTTAAGGTTTATCAAACACACGAGAAGAAAGCTAGAGAAAGAAATTAAACTAGCATGGATAGTACAATGAAAAAGTATGAGCACCGATGACTAGAATGAGTGTGTGAACATGAATGTAATGTTGGTGAGAAATACGTACTCCCCCAAGCTTAGGCTTTTCGCCTAAGTTGGTCTATGGCCATGGGTAGCCTGGCTAATATCCAAAGTTATAACTGGGGTCGTACTGAGATGCAGCAGCCATTGCCTCCTGGGCTGCGGCATGGCGGCGAGCTGCCTCCGTCTTCCTCTCGTACTCCGTTGCCTCCTCCCTGGTGATAACATATCTTCCTTTTGCCTAATAATCAAAGAGGGTAGGAGCAGGGAGAGTAATATGGACAGCACGACGTATGTCAAAGATTAGTCGATACTGGAGGAATTGTTCATTCCTCTCAAGAAAATGATGACTAACCATGGCATTATAATCTAAATAAGCGGGAGGCAACTGCCTATCATCTTCATGTGGAGGTATACCAAGATAATTAGCTACACGGGTCGCATAAATCCCTCCAAAAAAATCTCCAACTAAACCATTATTATGCAACCTACGTGCAACAATTGCCCCCAAGTTAAATTGTTTGTCACCTAAAACAGCACTCTTGAGAACACAAAGATCAGGAACACACATGTGACATGCTTCATGTTTACCGTTAATGCATCTACCAATGAAAAGAGCAAAATAATGTATAGCAGGAAAGTGGATGCTCCCTGGTAGCTTGCGCTATTTCTCTAGATTCTCCCACGGTGATACTAGCAAGAAAGTCTTTATATTCAGATTTACGAGGTTCATTAACACTGCCCCACTGCGGGAGTTTACAAGCAGTAGTGAAATCTTCTAGGTCCATGGTATATGATTTATCATAAATATCAAACAGGACAGTTGGAGAATTACGCGAAGATGTAAGTTTAAACCTTCTCACGAATGAATCATTCAAAAAGTAGTACTGAGGACACTTATCTTGCATGAAGTCCTCAAGATCAGCATTACGCACATATGCATCAAATTCATCCTTGATGCCTGCTTTGACCATGAACTCCTCTGATGGCCATTCACAAGGCCGCACATCGGCTTCCCTTGGTGGTTCATCGTCCTGCTCACGCATTGCGAGCCTGGGTCCTTTCTTTCTTGAAGAACCACCTTGGTACATTTCCCTAGACATATTTCTTCCTTTGAAAAATTTCTAAAATTTTACTAACTCAAAATAAAAGTGAATCAAACCAAATAAGATTGATAGCAACTACTCCCACAAGTGCCTAGAGCCTATGTCATGCATTAGAATTACTTGGGACCATATAAATTTGCAATGCAAGCTCAAGAACAGGGTCACCTAGGCAGCAAAATTTTGCAATGAATAAAGCACTAGAACAAAAACTAATTGGACCATTGGAGGAGTCACATACCAAAGAACAATCTCCCAAAGCAGTTTTGTGAATGGAGCTTTGAGCAAGGAGATCGAAAATCGCAGCAAAATGAGCTAGAACTCGTGCTTGAGCTGGATGGTCATTTTTTAGGAGGAAGATGAAGTGTGTGGGTGCAGGAATAAGTGGCAGGGGCGCGCGCCCTGTAGGGGTGGGCGCACCATGGACCCTCGTGGCCAGGTGCCAGCTCCCACTGATGTGTTCTCAGTGTCAGATATTCTCAAATATTCCAGAAAAAATCATACTTAATTTGCAGGGCATTTGGAGAACTTTTATTTTCAGGTATTTTTTTATTCCATGGATAATTCAGAAAAGAGACAGAAAATACTAATTTTACTTTATTTAAACTAAATAACAGAAAGTAAAAGGAGGGTACAGAAGATTGTGCCTTCTAGTTTCATCCATCTCATGCTCATCAAAAGGAATCCACTAGCAAGGTTGATCAAGTCTTGTTAACAAACTCATTCCGAATAACATGGAACCGGAGAATTTTCGAATAACTCTAGGTTACCTCAACGAGGATATGAACATCCCCAATAATAAGAATATCATATTTCTTCTTGACAGTAGGAAGAAGGAATTCAAAACCTCCAATAATGATAGTTGGATTTTTTCCAATAGAATTGATACTGTGAACTTGAGGTTGTTTCCTTGTAAAGTGTACCATATGCTCATTACCATTAACATGAAAAGTGGCATTGCCTTTATTGCAATCAATAACAGCTCCTGTAGTATTCAAAAAGGGTCTACCAAGGATAATCGACATACTATTGTCCTCGGGAATATCAAGAATAACAAAGTCCGTTAAGATAGTGACATTTGCAACCACAACAGGCACATCCTCACAAATACCGACAGGTATAGCAGTTGATTTATCAGCCATTTGCAAAGATATTTCAATAGGTGTCAACTTATTCAATTCAAGTCTACGATATAAAGAGAGGGGCATAACACTAACACCGGCTCCAAGATCACATAAAGCAGTTTTAACATAGTTTCTTTTAATGGAGCATGGTATAGTTGGTACTCCCAGATCTCCAAGTTTCTTTGGTATTCGACCCTTAAAAGTATAATTAGCAAGCATAGTGGAAATTTCAGCTTCCGGTATCTTTCTTTTATTTGTAATAATATCTTTCATGTACTTAGCATAAGGATTTACTTTAAGCATATCAATTAAACGCATACGTAAAAAGATAGGTCTAACCATTTCAGCAAAGCGCTCAAAATCCTCATCATCCTTTTTCTTGGATGGCTTAGGAGAAAAAGGCATGGGTTTCTGAACCCATGGTTCTCTTTCTTTACCATGCTTCCTAGCAACAAATTCTCTCTTATCATAACATTGATTCTTTGATTGTGGGTTATCAAGATCAACAACAGGTTCAGTCTCTACATCATTATTATTGCTAGCTTGAGCATCAACATGAACATTATCATTAACACTATCACTAGGTTCATGTTCATCACCTGATTGTGTTTCAGCATCAGAAATAGAAATATCATTGGGATTCTCAGGTGAGTCTATAACAGGTTCACTAGAAGCATGCAAAGTCCTATCATTTTTCTTTATCTTCTTTTTAGAAGGACTAGGTGCATCTACATTATTTCTTTGAGAATCTTGCTCAATTCTCTTAGGGTGACCTTCGGGATACAAAGGTTCCTGAGTCATTTTACCAGTTCTAGTAGCCACTCTAACAGCGAAGTCATGTTTATTATTTAATTCATCGAGCAAATCACTTTGAGCTTTAAGTACTTGCTCTGCTTGAGTGGTAACCATAGAAGTGTATTTACTAATGAGCTTAAGTTCACCTTTAACTCTAGCCATATAATCAGTCAAGCGTCCAATCATGTAAGCATTACTCTTTAATTCTCTACCAACATAAGCATTGAAATTTTCTTGTCTAGCCATAAAGTCATCAAATTCATCCAAACATTGGCTAGGAAACTTAGTAGACGGGATTTCAACTCTATCATATCTATAGAGAGAATTTACCTTTACTACCTGTGTCGGGTTATCAAGACCAAGTGTTTCTTCAATAGGTGGTATATTAAGACCATGTATTTCTTCAACGGGAGGTAAATTCCTAACATCTTTAGCTTTAATACCTTTTTCTTTCATAGATTTCTTTGCCTCTTGCATATCTTCAGGACTGAGAAAAAGAACACCTCTCTTCTTCGGAGTTGGCTCAGGAGTTGGTTCAGGAGTTCACTCAATTGGCTCAGGAATTGGCTCAGGAAGAGTCCAATTATTTTCATTAGTCAACATATTATTCAATAGCAATTCAGCTTGATCGACTGTTCTTTCCCTGAAAACACAACCAGCACAACTATCCAAGTGGTCCTTGGAAGCATCGGTTAGTCCATTATAAAAGATATCAAGTATTTCATTTTTCTTAAGAGGATGATCATGTAAAGCATTAAGTAACCGGAGAAGCCTCCCCCAAGCTTGTGGGAGACTCTCTTCTTCAATTTGCACAAAATTATATATTTCCCTCAAGGCAGCTTGTTTCTTATGAGCAGGGAAATATTTAGCAGAGAAAAAATAGATCATATCCTGGGGACTACGCACACAACCAGGATCAAGAGAATTAAACCAAGTTTAGCATCACCCTTTAATGAGAACAAAAATATCTTAAGGATATAGTAGTAGAGGGATTTCTCATCGTTAGTGAACAGGGTGGCTATATTGTTTAACTTAGTAAGATGTGCCACAACAGTTTTAGATTCATTGTCATAAAAAGGATCAGATTCAACCAAAGTAATTATATCAGGATCAACAGAGAATTCATAATCCTTATTGGTAACAAAGATAGGTGAAGTAGCAAAAGCAGGGTCATATTTCATTCTAGCATTTAGAGATTTCTATTTCAATTTAGCTAATAACTTCTTAAGATCAAATCTATCATTGCAAGCAAAAATATCTCTAGTAGTTTCTTCATCCATAACATAACTGAGGGAGTCCTGGATTAGGGGGTGTCCGGATGGCCGGACTATGACCATCGGCCGGACTCCCGGACTATGAAGATACAAGATTGAAGACTCCGTCCCGTGTCCGGATGGGACTTTCCTTGGCGTGGAAGGCAAGCTTGGCGATACGATATGAAGATCTCCTCCCATTGTAACCGACTCTGTGTAACCCTAGCCCTCTCCGGTGTCTATATAAACCGGAGAGTTTTAGTCCGTAGGACGAACAACAATCATACCATAGGCTAGCTTCTAGGGTTTAGCCTCTCTCATCTCGTGGTAGATCAACTATTGTACTACCCATAACATCAATATTAATCAAGCAGGAGTAGGGTTTTACCTCCATCGAGAGAGCCCAAACCTGGGTAAAAACTGTTGGGGAACGTAGTAATTTCAAAAAAATTCCTACGTACACGCAAGATCATGGTGATGACATAGCAACGAGAGGGGAGAGTGTTGTCCACATACCCTCGTAGACTGTAAGCGGAAGCATTATGACAACGCGGTTGATGTAGTCGTACGTCTTCACGATCCGACCGATCCAAGCACCGAACGTACGGCACCTCCGAGTTCAGCACACGTTCAGCTCGATGACGATCCCCGGGCTCCGATCCAGCAAAGCTTCGGGGATGATTTCCATCAGCACGACGGCGTGGTGACGATGATGATGTTCTACCGGCGCAGGGCTTCGCCTAAACTCCGCGACGATATGACCGAGGTGGAATATGGTGGAGGGGGGCACCGCACACGGCTAAGGAACGATCCATAGATCAACTTGTGTGTCCTGGGGTGCCCCCCTGCCCCCGTATATAAAGGAGGGAGGGGGGAGGCCGGCCGGCCCTTGTGGGCACGCCAAGGAGGAGGAGTCCTCCTCCTAGTAGTAGGACTCCCCTTTTCCTACTCCTACTAGGAGGGGGGAGGAAGGGGAAGAGGGGGGAAGGAAAGAGGGGGGCGCCGCCCCCTCCTAGTCCAATTCGGACCAGAGGGAGAGGGGGCGCGCGGTCCACCCTGTCCGCCCCTCTCTCTTTCCACCAAGGCCCATGTGGCCCATTATCTCTCCCCGGGGGGTTCCGGTAACCCTCCGGCACTCCGGTTCTCTCCGACAACGTCCGGAACACTTCCGGTGTCCGAATATAGTCGTCCAATATATCAATCTTTATGTCTCGACCATTTCGAGACTCCTCGTCATGTCCGTGATCACATCCGGGACTCCGAACAAACTTCGGTACATCAAAACTTATAAACTCATAATAAAACTGTCATCGTAACGTTAAGCGTGCGGACCCTACGGGTTCGAGAACTATGTAGACATGACCTAGAACTATTCTTGGTCAATAACCAATAGCGGAACCTAGATGCCCATATTGGTTCCTACATATTCTACGAAGATCTTTATCGGTCAAACCGCATAACAACATACGTTGTTCCCTTTGTCATCGGTATGTTACTTGCCCGAGATTTGATCGTCGGTATCCAATACCTAGTCCAATCTCGTTACTGGCAAGTCTCTTTACTCGTTACGTAATGTATCATCCCGTAACCAACTCATTGGTCACATTGCTTGCAAGGCTTATAGTGATGTGCATTACCGAGAGGGCCCAGAGATACCTCTCCGACAATCGGAGTGACAAAACCTAATCTCAAAATACGCCAACTCAACATGTACCTTTGGAGACACCTGTAGTACTCCTTTATAATCACCTAGTTACGTTGTGACGTTTAGTAGTACCCAAAGTGTTCCTCCGGTAAACGGGAGTTGCATAATCTCATAGTTACAGGAACATGTATAAGTCATGAAGAAAGCAATAGCAATATACTAAACGATCAAGTGCTAGGCTAACGGAATGGGTCATGTCAATCACATCATTCTCCTAATGATGTGATCCCATTAATCAAATGACAACACATGTCTATGGTTAGGAAACATAACCATCTTTGATTAATGAGCTAGTCAAGTAGAGGCATACTAGTGACTATATGTTTGTCTATGTATTCACACATGTATCATGTTTCCGGTTAATACAATTCTAGCATGAATAATAAACATTTATCATGATATGAGGAAATAAATAATAACTTTATTATTGCATCTAGGTTACACTTGCACTAGAGTCAATAATCTAGATTACATAGTAATGATTCTAACACCCATGGAGTCTTGGTGCTGATCATGTTTTGCTCGTGAGAGAGGCTTAGTCAATGGGTCTGCAATATTCAGATCCGTATGTATCTTGCAAATTTCTATGTCTCCCACTTGGACTTGGTCCCGAATGGAATTGAAGCTTCTCTTGATGTGCTTGGTCCTCTTGTGAAATCTGGATTCCTTTGCCAAAGCAATTGCACCAGTATTGTCACAGAAGATCTTCATTGGTCCCGATGCACTAGGTATGACACCTAGATCGGTAATGAACTCCTTCATCCAGACTCCTTCATTTGCTGCTTCCAAAGCAGCTATGTACTCAACTTCACATGTAGATCCCGCCACAACGCTTTGTTTAGAACTGCACCAACTTACAGCTCCACCGTTTAATAAAAACACGTATCTGGTTTGCAATTTAGAATCGTCCGGATCAGTGTCAAAGCTTGCATCGACGTAACCATTTACGACTAGCTCTTTGTCACCTCCATATACGAGAAACATATCCTTAGTCCTTTTTAGGTATTTCAGGATGTTCTTGACCGTTGTCCAGTGATCCACTCCTGGATTACTTTGGTACCTCCCTGCCAAACTTATTGCTAAGCATACGTCAGGTCTGGTACACAGCATTGCATACATGATAGAGCCTATGGCTGAAGCATAGGGAACATCTTTCATTTTCTCTCTATCTTCTGCTGTGGTCGGGCATTGAGTTTGACTCAACTTCACACCTTGAAGCACGGGCAAGAACCATTTCTTTGCCTGATCCATTTTGAACTTTTTCAAAATTTTATCAAGGTATGTGCTTTGTGAAAGTCCTATTAAGCGTCTTGATCTATCTCTATAGATCTTGATGCCCAATATGTAAGCAACTTCACCTAGATCTTTCATTGAAAAACTTTTATTCAAGTATCCCTTTATGCTATCCAGAAATTCTATATCATTTCCAATTAATAATATGCCATCTACATATAATATCAGAAATGCTACAGAGCTCCCACTCACTTTCTTGTAAATGCAGGCTTCTCCAAAAGTCTGTATAAAACCATATGCTTTGATCACACTATCAAAGCGTTTATTCCAACTTCGAGATGCTTGCACCAGTCCATAAATGGATCGCTAGAGTTTGCATACTTTGTTAGCACCTTTTGGATTAACAAAACCTTCTGGTTGCATCATATACAACTCTTCTTCTAGAAATCCATTCAAGAATGCAGTTTTGACATCCATTTGCCAGATTTCATAATCATGAAATGCAGCAATGGCTAACATGATTCGGACAGACTTAAGCATCGCTACGGGTGAGAAAGTCTCATCGTAGTCAACCCCTTGAACTTGTTGAAAACCTTTTGCGACAAGTCGAGCTTTATAGACAGTTACATTACCATCAGCGTCAGTCTTCTTCTTAAAGATCCATTTGTTCTCAATGGCCTGCCGATCATTGGGCAAGTCAACCAAAGTCCATACTTTGTTCTCATACATGGATCCCATCTCAGATTTCATGGCCTCTAGCCATTTTGCGGAATCTGGGCTCATCATCCCTTCCTCATAGTTCGTAGGTTCGTCATGGTCAAGTAACATGACTTCCAGAATAGGATTACCGTACCACTCTGGTGCAGATCTTACTCTGGTAGACCTTCGAAGTTCAGTAGAAACTTGATCTGAAGTTTCATGATCAATATCATTAGCTTCCTCACTAATTGGTGTAGGTGTCACAGGAACCGATTCATGTGATGAACTACTTTCCAATAAGGGAGCAGGTACAGTTACCTCATCAAGTTCTACTTTCCTCCCACTCACTTCTTTCGAGAGAAACTCCTTCTCTAGAAAGGATCCATTCTTAGCAACGAATGTCTTGCCTTCGGATCTGTGATAGAAGGTATACCCAACTGTTTCTTTTGGGTATCCTATGAAGACACATTTCTCCGATTTAGGTTCGAGCTTATCTGGTTGAAGTTTCTTCACATAAGCATCGCAGCCCCAAACTTTAAGAAATGACAACTTTGGTTCCTTGCCAAACCACAGTTCATAAGGCGTCGTCTCAACGGATTTTGATGGTGCCCTATTTAACGTGAATGCGGCCGTCTCTAAAGCATAACCCCAGAACGATAGCGGTAAATCAGTAAGAGACATCATAGATCGCACCATATCTAGTAAAGTACGATTACGACGTTCGGACACACCATTTCGTTGCGGTGTTCTAGGTGGCATGAGCTGCGAAACTATTCCACATTGTTTCAAATGTAAACCAAACTCGTAACTCAAATATTCTCCTCCATGATCAGATCGTAGGAATTTTATTTTCTTGTTACGATGATTTTCCACTTCACTCTGAAATTCTTTGAACTTTTCAAATGTTTCATACTTGTGTTTCATTAAGTAGATATGCCCATATTTGCTTAAATCATCTGTGAAGGTGAGAAAATAACGATATCCGCCACGAGCTTCAACATTCATCGGACCGCATACATCTGTATGTATGATTTCCAACAAATCTGTTGCTCTCTCCATAGTACCGGAGAACGGTGTTTTAGTCATCTTGCCCATGAGGCATGGATCACAAGTACCAAGTGATTCCAAAATTCCATCAGTATGGAGTTTCTTCATGCGCTTTACACCGATATGACCTAAACGGCAGTGCCACAAATAAGTTGCACTATCATTATTAACTCTGCATCTTTTGGCTTCGACATTATGAATATGTGTATCACTACTATCGAGATTCAACAAGAATAGACCACTCTTCAAGGGTGCATGACCATAAAAGATATTACTCATATAAATAGAACAACCATTATTCTCTGATTTAAATGAATAACCGTCTCGCATCAAACAAGATCCAGATATAATGTTCATGCTCAACGCTGGCACCAAATAACAATTATTCAGGTCTAAAACTAATCCCGAAGGTAGATGTAGAGGTAGCGTGCCGACCGCGATCACATCGACTTTGGAACCGTTTCCCACGCGCATCGTCACCTCATCCTTGGCCAGTGCCCGCTTATTCAGTAGTCCCTGTTTCGGGTTGCAAATGTTAGCAACAGAACCAGTATCAAATACCCAGGTGCTACTGCGAGCTCTAGTAAGGTACACATCAATAACATGTATATCACATATACCTTTGTTCACCTTGCCATCCTTCTTATCCGCCAAATACTTGGGGCAATTCCGCTTCCAGTGTCCAGTCTGCTTGCAGTAGAAGCACTCAGTTTCAGGCTTAGGTCCAGACTTGGGTTTCTTCTCTTGAGCAGCAACTTGCTTGCTGTTCTTCTTGAAGTTCCCCTTCTTCTTCCCTTTGCCCTTTTTCTTGAAACTAGTGGTCTTGTTAACCATCAACACTTGATGCTCCTTCTTGATTTCTACTTCCGCAGCTTTTAGCATTGCGAAGAGCTCGGGAATTGTCTTGTTCATCCCTTGCATATTATAGTTCACCATGAAGCTCTTGTAGCTTGGTGGCAGTGATTGGAGAATTCTGTCAATGACACTATCATCAGGAAGATTAACTCCCAGTTGAATCAAGTGATTATTATACCCAGACATTTTGAGTACGTGTTCACTGACAGAACTATTCTCCTCCATCTTGCAGCTATAGAACTTATTGGAGACTTCATATCTCTCAATCCGGGCATTTGCTTGAAATATTAACTTCAACTCCTTGAACATCTCATATGCTCCATGACGTTCAAAACGTTGTTGAAGACCCGGTTCTAAGCCGTAAAGAATGGCACACTGAACTATCGAGTAGTCATCAGCTTTTCTCTGCCAGACGTTCTTAACGTCGTCAGTTGCATCAGCAGCAGGCCTGGCACCCAGCGGTGCTCCAGGACGTAATTCTTCTGTGCAGCAATGAGGATAATCCTCAAGTTACGGACCCAGTCCGTGTAATTGCTACCATCATCTTTCAACTTTGCTTTCTCAAGGAACGCATTAAAATTCAACGGAACAATAGCACGAGCCATCTATCTACAACAAATATAGATAAGCAAAATACTATCAGGTACTAAGTTCATGATAAATTTAAGTTCAATTAATCATATTACTTAAGAACTCCCACTTAGACAGACATCTCTCTAGTCATCTAAGTGATCACGTGATCCAAATCAACTAAACCATAACCGATCATCACGTGAGATGGAGTAGTTTTCAATGGTGAACATCACTATGTTGATCATATCTACTATATGATTCACGCTCGACCTTTCGGTCTCCGTGTTCTGAGGCCATATCTGCATATGCTAGGCTCGTCAAGTTTAACCTGAGTATTCTGCGTGTGCAAAAACTGGCTTGCACCCGTTGTAGATGGACGTAGAGCTTATCACACCCGATCATCACGTGGTGTCTGGGCACGACGAACTTTGGCAACGGTGCATACTCAGGGAGAACACTTCTTGATAATTTTAGTGAGAGATCATCTTAAAATGCTACCGTCAATCAAAGCAAGATAAGATGCATAAATGATTAACATCACATGCAATCAATATAAGTGATATGATATGGCCATCATCATCTTGTGCTTGTGATCTCCATCTCCGAAGCACCGTCGTGATCACCATCGTCACCGGCGTGACACCTTGATCTTCATCGTAGCATCATTGTCATTTACGCCATCTATTGCTTCTACGACTATCGCTACCGCTTAGTGATAAAGTAAAGCAATTACAGGGCGTTTGCATTTCATACAATAAAGCGACAACCATATGGCTCCTGCCAGTTGCCGATAACTTCGGTTACAAAACATGATCATCTCATACAATAAAATATAGCATCACGTCTTGACCATATCACATCACAACATGCCCTGCAAAAACAAGTTAGACGTCCTCTACTTTGTTGTTGCAAGTTTTACGTGGCTGCTACGGGCTTAGCAAGAACCGTTCTTACCTACGCATCAAAACCACAACGATAGTTCGTCAAGTTAGTGCTGTTTTAACCTTCGCAAGGACCGGGCGTAGCCACACTCGATTCAGCTAAAGTGAGAGAGACAGACACCCGCCAGCCACCTTTAAGCACGAGTGCTCGTAACAGTGAAACCAGTCTCGCGTAAGCGTACGCGTAGTGTCGGTCCGGGCCGCTTCATCTCACAATACCGCCGAACCAAAGTATGATATGCTGGTAAGCAGTATGACTTGTATCACCCACAACTCACTTGTGTTCTACTCGTGCATATGACATCTACGCATAAAACCTGGCTCGGATGCCACTGTTGGGAAATGTAGTAATTTCAAAAAAATTCCTATGTACACGCAAAATCATGGTGATGACATAGCAACGAGAGGGGAGAGTGTTGTCCACGTACCCTCGTAGACCGTAAGCGGAAGCGTTATGACAACGCGGTTGATGTAGTCGTACGTCTTCACGATCCGACCGATCCAAGCACCGAACGTACGGCACCTCCGAGTTCAGCACATGTTCAGCTCGATGACGATCCCCGGGCTCCGATCCAGCAAAGCTTCGGGGATGAGTTCCGTCAGCACGACGGCGTGGTGACGATGATGATGTTCTACCGGCGCAGGGCTTCGCCTAAACTCCGCGACGATATGATCGAGGTGGAATATGGTGGAGGGGGGCACCGCACACGGCTAAGGAACGATCCGTAGATCAACTTGTGTGTCCTGGGGTGCCCCCCCTGCCCCCGTATATAAAGGAGGGAGGGGGGAGGTTGGCCGGCCCTTGTGGGCGCGCCAAGGAGGAGGAGTCCTCCTCCTAGTAGGAGTAGGACTCCCCTTTTCCTACTCCTACTAGGAGGGGGGAAGGAAGGGGAAGAGGGGGGAAGGAAAGAGGGGGGCGCCGCCCCCCCCCCCTCCTAGTCCAATTCGGACCAGAGGGAGAGGGGGCACGCGGCCCACCCTGGCCGCCCCTCTCTCTTTCCACCAAGGCCCATGTGGCCCATTATCTCTCCCCGGGGGGGTCCGGTAACCCTCCGGCACTCTGATTTTCTCCGACAACGTCCGGAACACTTGCGGTGTCTAAATATAGTCATCCAATATATCAATCTTTATGTCTCGACCATTTCGAGACTCCTCGTCATGTCTGTGATCACATCCGGGACTCCGAACAAACTTCGGTACATCAAAACTTATAAACTCATAATAAAACTGTCATCGTAACGTTAAGCGTGCGGACCCTACGGGTTCGAGAACTATGTAGACATGACCTAGAACTATTCTTGGTCAATAACCAATAGCGGAACCTAGATGCCCATATTGGTTCCTACATATTCTACGAAGATCTTTATCGGTCAAACCGCATAACAACATACGTTGTTCCCTTTGTCATCGGTATGTTACTTGCCCGAGATTTGATCGTCGGTATCCAATACCTAGTTCAATCTCGTTACCGGCAAGTCTCTTTACTCGTTACGTAATGTATCATCCCGTAACCAACTCATTGGTCACATTGCTTGCAAGGCTTATAGTGATGTGCATTACCGAGAGGGCCCAGAGATACCTCTCCGACAATCGGAGTGACAAAACGTAATCTCGAAATACGCCAACTCAACATGTACCTTCGGAGACACCTGTAGTACTGCTTTATAATCACCTAGTTACGTTGTGACGTTTGGTAGTACCCAAAGTGTTCCTCCGGTAGACGGGAGTTGCATAATCTCATAGTTACAGGAACATGTATAAGTCATGAAGAAAGCAATAGCAATATACTAAACGATCAAGTGCTAGGCTAACGGAATGGGTCATGTCAATCACATCATTCTCCTAATGATGTGATCCCATTAATCAAATGACAACACATGTCTATGGTTAGGAAACATAACCATCTTTGATAAATGAGCTAGTCAAGTAGAGGCATACTAGTGACTATATGTTTGTCTATGTATTCACACATGTATCATGTTTCCGGTTAATACAATTCTAGCATGAATAATAAACATTTATCATGATATGAGGAAATAAATAATAATTTTATTATTGCCTCTAGGGCATATTTCCTTCAAAAACATCGTGTCCCTTGTCTCCTGTTACCATCCGCCTAGACGCATAGTTCGGGACCCCCTACCCGAGATCCGCCGGTTTTGACACCGACAATAACCCTTAGGAACAACAGGTAATTCATATTTAGGGGGAGAACCTTCATCATCACTATCTTCAATAATTTCATTTTCAAGAATTTCATTCTCTCTAACCCTAGCAAGTTGTTCATCAAGAAATTCACCTAATGGCACATTAGTATCAATCATAGAAGTAGTTTCATCATAAGTATCATGCATAGCAGAAGTGGCATCATCAATAACATGCGACATATCAGAATTAATAACAGAAGCAGGTTTAGGTGTCGCAAGTTTACTCATAACAGAAGGAGAATACCGCCAAATCAAAATATGACTTGCTGGTAAGCAGTATGACTATTATCGCCCACAACTCACTTGTGTTCTACTCGTGCATATGACATCTACGCATAGACCTGGCTCGGATGCCACTGTTGTGGAACGTAGTAATTTAAAAAAATTCCTACGCACACGCAAGATCTATCATGGTGATGTATAGCAACGAGAGGGGAGAGTGTAGTCTATGTACCCTCATAGACCGTAAGCGGAAGCGTTTATCAACGTGGTTGATGTAGTCGTACACCTTCATGATCCGTCCGATCAAGCACCGAAAGTACGACACCTCCGCGTTCAGCACACGTTCAGTTCGATGACGTCCTTGCCTTCTTGATCCAGCAAGAGGGGCAAAGTAGTAGATGAGTTCCGGTAGCACGACGGTGTGGTGACGGTGTTGGTGAAGAACAATCTCTGTAGGGCTTCTTCTAAGCACTACGAAAACTATGACGGAGGATAAACTAGAGAGGACGGGGTTGCCGGCACACGGCTTGGTGTTTCTTGATGTGTCTTGGGTGCTAGCCCTGCCCCTCTATTTATATGTTGAGCCTTGGGGTCGAAACTTGGAGTAAAAGCCTCCACAAAGTCGGTTTCACCCGAACGGCAAGAGTCCTTCTCGGGCTCCAGGGCCAGACACCAGGGTTCCCGGCATCTGGCCCTTGGACTCCGCAAAACTTCCTTTTGCGCTTTCCAAAAACCTTGTGGGCTTTCCCCTTTGGCCCAAATAAAGTGTTCTCGTACCCAAACATTTTGGGAAACATCCGGAACCCCTTCCGGTGAATTCTAGAACCCTTCCGGAGACTAAACACTATTATCCCATATATCAATCTTTATCTCCGAACCATTCTGGAGTTCCTCGTCACGTCCGTGATCTCATCCGAGACTCCGAACAACATTCGGTCACTAACATACATAACTCATATAATACTATATCGTCAACGAACGTTTAAGCGTGCGAACCCTACGGGTTCGAGAACTATGTAGACATGACTGAGGCACCTCTCTGGTCAATAACCAATAGCGGAACCTGGATGCCCATATTGGCTCCTACATATTCTACGAAGATCTTTATCGGTCGAACCGCATAACAATATACGTTATTCCCTTTGTCATCGGTATGTTACTTGCCCGAGATTCGATCGTTGGTATCCTCATACCTAGTTCAGTCTCGTTACCGGCATGTCTCTTTACTCGTTCCGTAATGCATCATCCCGCAACTAACTCATTAGTCACATTGCTTGCAAGGCTTATAGTGATGTGCGTTACCGAGAGGGCCCAGAGATACCTCTCCGACAATCGGAGTGACAAATCCTAATCTCGATCTATGCCAACTCAACAAGTACCATCGGAGACACCTGTAGAGCACCTTTATAATCACTCAGTTATGTTGTGACGTTTGGTAGCACACAAAGTGTTCCTCCGGTATTCGGGAGTTGCATAATCTCGTAGTCATAGGAACATGTATAAGTCATGAAGAAAGCAATAGCAAAAAACTAAACGATCATCGTGCTAAGCTAACGGAATGGGTCAAGTCAATCACATCATTCTCGAATGATGTGATCCCGTTAATCAAATGACAACTGATGTCTATGGTTAGGAAACTTAACCATCTTTGATTCAACGAGCTAGTCAAGTAGAGGCATACTAGTGACACTCTATTTGTCTATGTATTTACACATGTACCAAGTTTCCGGTTATTACAATTCTAGCATGAATAATAAACATTTATCATGATATAAGGAAATATAAATAACAACTTTATTATTGCCTCTAGGGCATATTTCCTTCATCACCTCCTCACCCGAGCTCGACGCAGCTCCATCATTGATATGCAGCTTTGCGGACCTCCGAGGTGGTTTGCCAAAAGTGAAGCCCTTGCCGTTGAACAAATCAGATTGAGGCAACACCCTGGACACGTTATCAAACTCCAGATCTGGCACACCACCACGACTAAGACGCCGAAGGAGGAAACCATACCTACCATCCACTAACCACGAGTCCAGCACATGTTTCGTCTCCCAAATATCGTCGATGCATACCACAATCTGCATCCGCTCCTGGACTACCTCCCAAGCTCCGCGCCGATGCTGGAGCAAAACGCCATCACAACGGCGGAGCCTGAGGACACAGGTCCACAGGGGCTAGGGCTTGAATCCGGTCGGTTGTCCGAGTAGGGAAAGTGAGAAATCTACGGTCTTCCATCCGCGGATGTGACAAATCCAATCCAATTTGGTCTTGTCCCGTGGCTCGGACCCGGTCGCATAAATGTAGCTACCACTACGACGGGATACTATAGTTATTTACTCTGTTTGAATCCCTATTTGGCCATTCAACCCACAAGGATGCTGCCGCCGCCATGTCATCCTTGCTTGAACAGACTGGTTTTCAAATCCATCCCCAACCATTGGACCGATGGCCTCGTCAGGAAAGGGTCAGAAGAATCTTTATTCAACGCCGTCACCATCGCTGCCGAAGAGCAAAGACGATGAACAACCTAAAAACCTAAACTACGAGGGAGTAAAAACAATCCACATGAGTGGATCCGAAGACCCCCCTCACCACTGACGACCGAGGTCGCCGGCGGAGAGGAGCCGTCGGAGGATGGCGTTGGAAGATCGGCCTCTCCTGGCGGCGGCTAGGGTTCCAGCCGCCAGGACTAGAGGAAAACTCGTACAAAACCTCCCGGTCGTGCTACTAGCTGTCAGTCTATATAACTAGGAATTAGGACTAATGCGGATAACAGAAGTTCAAATAACACGCACGCATGGACGTTTTGTTTCTATAATTAAGAGCTGTGTAATTATAATTAAGAGTAAGTATGATGTATTAAAACATCGAAAAAACTAACGCATACACATGTTGGCGTTTGCGCATCGTCCACACGCCTTCATCATCACTCATTTTGCCACGTATGAACAGATGACATCAGCAGAAATATTTTTGGTTTTCGTCTTAAAAATATTTTATCTCCTAATAAAAAAGCAAAATAAAAATCTGTTTTCACCATTAAATCCGTCTCGACGAGATCTTCAAAATCAGACCCCATGTTGATATGTTTCGTCGGAAAAAAAAAATTGCCCAAAAGTTGCCATGATGTTTACACTGTAGTTGCCATAGTGCTTAAACTAAAGTTGCCATGTGGCAATTTTAGTTTGTAGATCATGGCAATGTTAGTTTCTGATGATGGCAATTTCAGTACTTTGACGATGAAAATATTTTTTTGTATGAACCATGGCAATTAAGTGCATGTATCATGACAATTTTACTTTATGGTGCATGGCAAGTCTAGTTTCTTAATTCCCATTTTATAATATGTCAAAATTTACTTTTAAATATAGAAGAAAATAGCTGAAACATATCATGGCAACTTTAGTGTAAACATCATGGCAATTCATGTGTAATAGACATGGCAACCTTTAACCAAAAAAATTCGTCAAAATATATTGCTATGAGATCTAGTTTCAAAGATATCATCGCGAGGGATTTAATAATGAAAACGGATCTTCAATCGAATTTTTCATTTAAGAGATAAAACATTTTAAAAATTGAAAATCCAAAAGAATTTCCACATGCATGCATGCGGTGACATGGCGTAGTCTGTGTGTTATAGGACGTGTGGATGGGTTTAGCTCCCACCACACGTGTGGGCGTTAGCGTTGTCCTAAAACATTAGGATGATAATGCCCTTGGGCTCCTTTTTATGACCGACTTAAATATGGTTCATGTCATTTCAACCGTTCGATCACCAATATAATACAAATCCTAGTCAGTAGCTCTTCTTAATTCTCGATCAAGGACGGTCATATGTGGCACGCCCATGCACAAGTAACTCTGAAGGTTCTTTTGTTCCAAAGATATTACTCCATTCAACCTAAATTAATGGGCCGCGATCTGCGCCGGCGCGCCGGCCCAACTGTTGGGCCGGTCGCACCGCAGCCGTTGGATCTGAGCGCGTGGGCTGTTGGATCCGGCTAAAGAAAACGGTTCGCCCTATCTGTCGTGGTTCTAAGCCTGACAGTAGAGTGGGGGGTAGGTATGGAGAGGCAAGGTCCTAGCTATGGAGAGGTTGTAGGCACAAAAGATGTACGAGTTCAGGCCCTTCTCGGAAGAAGTAACAGCCCTACGTCTCGGGGCCCGGAGGCGGTCGAGTGGATTATGAATATATGGATTACAAGGTGCCGAACCCCTCTGCCTGTGGAGGGGGGGTGGCTTATATAGAGTGTGCCAGGACCCCAGCCAGCCCACGCAGGAGAGGGTTTAAGGTGAGTTAAGTCTGGGGCGTTACTGGTAACGCCCCACATAAAGTGCCTTTACTATCATGAAGTCTACTTAATTACAGGTCGTTGCGGTGCAGAGCGCCTCTTGACCTCCTGGTGGTCGAGTGAGTCTTTGTGGTCGAGTCCTTCAGGCCAGTCGAGTGAGTCTTCGTTCGTCGAGTGAGTCCTCGTTGGTCGACTGGAAGGCGACCTCTTCTAGGGATGTCCTAGGGTGAGTTACTTGGAACAGGTCCGTGACCCTACCCTAGGTACATGACCCCATCATTAGCCCCCGAATGGATTGAGGCTTCGAGTGAAGAAGGAGTTGATGTCGTTTCCGATTAACTTTTGCGCTCTAGTTGTGCGCTGTTCTGGATCAAAGAATCTCTTCGTTGACAGGGAGCAATTCATCTTCGGTCGACTCGATCCATTCTATTTTTGCGTCGAGTGATCTTTCGAGCTTCGACAATCTCCGAGCGACGGATCGCCGGAAATACCGCGTCTGACAGACTGATTTGTTGCTCGCGGATTCCGCGGGGTGCGAAATTTGGGGGCGCGCGCGAAGCGGGGCAAACCGCGGCGTTCGGATGGGACGGGCATAGACGCCTCGATCTCCGCGCCGCCTTTTTCGCCACGTATCCAGTCCTCATAACTGCTCTCCGATATGATTAGATCGACCGGGCCCACATGTCAGCCACTCGGAAGGGACCTTATAAATGTGCCCGGCGAGGATTTCTGTGCTGCGCCCCAGCATTCTCCCTCTCTGCCTCTGCTTCCTTCCTCCTTGCTCAGCGCGCTTGCTCTCGCCTCCGCACCACTTCCCTTCGTGCATCTCACCGGCGACCATGGCCAAGGAGAAGACGGCGGCGCTGGAGCGTGCCAAGAAGGCGTCGGCATCGGAGAAGGCGAAGGGGAGATCCACCAGCCGCAGAGGGTCCTCGTCCAGATCCCGCCTGCCAAAGGGCTGGGTCCAAGGAGACTGGATCCAGTCGACCATCACGGAGAAGGATCTCCTCGACATGGCCAACGAGGGCTTGATCCCTCACGGAGCTGCGAGGTTGCCGGGGAAGGAGTGGCAGCCACAACCAGAAGAGGGTGAGTGTGTGCTTCTGGCCACTCATGTTGACCGTGGGTTTTCCTTGCCGCCAAGCATTTTCTTCCGTGGCTTCTTGAATTTCTTTGGGGCGCAGCTCCACCACTTTACCCCAAACTCCATTGCCTACCTTGCTGCATTCGTGTCCATGTGTGAGGGTTTCTTGGGCTGTCGACCGCACTGGGGTTTGTTCAAACGTATCTTCACGTGTCGCTCTCAGACCGTGAAGAAGGCGAGCCCAGGTGACGAGAAGACCCGAGTCGTCCAAATGTGTGGGGGCCTGGGAATTCAGGTGAGGAACAATAGCACCTTCCCGCCCATGTCCTTTCCCGAGTCCGTCAGGGGCTGGCAGTCGACTTGGTTCTACTGCCAGGTCCAGTCGACGCCAGGGCAGTCGAGTGGACTCCCTCCGTTTACCATGGACCGAGTGAACAAGCCCTCCCCTCTGAAGCTGGTTCCGGAGGAGAAAGCCGACGTGAAGATGTTGATGGAGCGCGTGGTGCAGCTGGTTCGGGAGGGTGTGACAGGCATGGACCTCTTGGAGGTTTTCCTCAAGCGTCGCATCCAGCCTCTTCAGTTCCGGAGCCACTGCATGTGGTTGTACTGTGGGCCCGAAGACGAGACCAGAGTCCATCCGGAAGAAGTCGACGATGTCACTCTGGAAAGATGGATGGTAGCCGTTACCGGAAACAGGGACAACCCGCGCGGAGCCAGAAGGATTCCTCCACTCGACCACGACAGCGTCCCAAACAAGGTGCACTTGCTCTGCTTTCCATTGTGTCCTTGTTGTATTCATTTCTGCTGACCCTGCCGACTGGTCGACTGATCCTTGTTTGGGCGCTGCTAGGCCTTCACCGAGCTGTACTCGATGCCCAATGGGGCACAAGCTCCGACTGAGGAAGGCGAGGCGAGCGGGGGCGAGGCGAGCGGGGGCGAGAGCCAGGAAGAGGAGGAATGGGACTCGGATGCTGCAGGGGATGACGACGACGATGATGATGACGAAGGTGATGAAGATGACATCGAGGACGAGGAAGAAGAGGAGGAGGAGGCCGTTCCGCCGCGCTCAGAAAGGCGGTCGAAGCTTGTCCACGACCCTTCGACAGAACGTGGTAAGGGGGTTGCGACTGCCACTCAGTCGACCAAGCGCCCTCGGACCACCTCTCCGGCGCCGACTGAAAAGGCGCCGAAGCAGCCCAGGGCGGCCCCCTCGAAGCCGACCAAGCTCCTGCCGAAGATGAAGGTGTCCATCCCCACCATATCAGGGTAATTGTGTTGCTCATATTTTCTTATTCTTGTGCGAACTTTATCTCTGGTCGACACTGAGGTTAGTCGACTGATCCTTTGGAGTTGCAGTGCTGCTACTTCTGAGACCTCGGCCCGGGCCGATGACCACGAGATGGAGGATGCAGCAACTTCGAATCCAGGTGCTGTGTTCTTAATACCATTCTTAGTCGACTGACTCGCGATCTCTGATCCTGACCCTTCTCCGCAGCTCCACCCAACACTGTTATCGATCTTCCTGATGATGATGAGGATGAAGAGCCGCTGAAGCACAGGAGGAGTCGAAAAGCGTCCGCCAGTAAGGTGCCTCAGGATGTGTCAGCGCCTGAAATTCTGACTGTGGAGGAAGAGAACACCACTCGACACACGGTGACCTTCGCGACCCCACTGACGAGTGCTCAGCAGCCCTCCCTCTTCACGACTCACCACGTCCCAGAGGACCAAGCTGGTGCGGCGAAGGAGGCGATACGCCAGGCGGGACTCATGATGGAGTAGCTGAAGACCATCCGGGATGCGAGCCAGGCAGCTTATGACGCCAGCTCTGCCCTCCAAAGCAATGTCCAGGTCAGTCGACTGCTGTTTGCTCTGTTGGATATGCTACCAAAAACTTTTCTTTTCCGGGATTTATATTAGTCACCCGCTGGGTGTGTCGAATAAACTCCGTGTTAGCGGGGGCACGCTGAGTGCACCCGCTGGGTGTAGTCCCCAAGGCTAAGGTCGACTGCTGGCAGTCGGCCTTAGGCTTTATAATGTCAATCTTTCTGTCAGTCGACTGGTCGACTGGATTTCGGAAACCAGTGGGGGCACGCTGAGTGCACCCACTGGGTGTAGTCCCCGAGACTGTGGTCGACTGCTTGCAGTTGATCACAGTCTTAGAGAATGCGTCTCGCACACTGTTTTTTTTTTTGAGGTCGACTGGTCGACTTTGTCTTCAACAGGATTAGTGGGGGCACGCTGAGTGCACCCACTGGGTGTAGTCCCCGAGACTACGGTCGAATACTTGTATTCGGCTGTAGTCTTAGAAACGTGTGTTTTTCCCTTTTTCACTCGGAAGTGAATTATTTTTGACGTTCAGTCGATTGGTTCTTCGCAGAACTCCTGTGATCTTGTGGCTCGCTACTCAGAGCTAGAACAGAAACATACTCAAGTCGAGCTGAGCTTGAAGCTGGTTCAGGAGAAGCTGGCAAAGGCAAAAGAGGAGACTGAAGGTATGTTTGGTGAGACCCTGACGACTGCTTTTCCCCTTGCTTGTTTCGGCATCTGATCTCGCTGTAACTTGCAGGTAAGGTAAGGGAGGCCCAGCAGAAGAAAGACCTTGAGCTAGCTGAGAAGATCAAGCTTGCTGACGAGAAGTTAGCTTCAGTCACCAAGCTCGAACAAGATAATACCAATCTAAAAACTGCTCTTGGGATTGCCAACAAAGAAGTCAGTTGACTGAGAACTGACAAAGCTGCCTTGACCGACCAAGTCAGCAAATTGACTGAGAAGAAAGCTGAACTGGAGGCCTTCCTGAGTGGCCTTGCCAAGAAGCTGTTTCTGATGCTTGAAGGTAAACCTCCATGTTTGGCAAATATTTCCAACTGTGGCTTCTTCCATTCGACTATCCCCTTGACTTAGTGATCACCCTTGCAGAATTTTGTCAAAACTTTGAAGAAGAAACCAGCCGACTGGAGCCAAACCTTGACCCCGTCAATTCTCCGGTGAACGACGAAGTTGCCATGGATGTTTTCCGACTGGAGTCTCGTGTTGCAGCTGTCGTGGACTATCTCGCAAGGTTGAAGGCCGCCACATCTCGCATCGACTCGACGCTCTGGCCTGAGGAGACACTTCAGAATGACCTGGAGTCGCTGATGGCTCGCTTGAACACGATCCCTGGTCGAGTGCAGGAATGGAAGAAGTCCTCGGCTCGGTGTGGTGCAGATGTCGCTCTGTGTCTGGCCCGGGTCCACTGCAAAGATGCACGAGAGGAGAAGCTGGCGGCCCTTCGGGTGGCCAATACCAAGAAGCACGACTTCAGGTCTTTTATGGAGACTTTCCTTGCAGCTGCCACTCGGATCGCCGACGGAATTGACCTTGATGAATTTGTTGCACCTTCCAGCCCTCCACAGGAGGGGTAAAAAACTTCCTCTGGCTCGACTCTTTAAATTTGCCTCGGTATGCCGAGTGGAATTGTAACCGACAAACTTTAACAGGCTTGACGCCTGAGCACTTTCGGTTTCTTTAGATATCGATTCAAACTTGAATTTGGCGCTTGAATATGATTGCCTTCGGCTCAAAATGTTTTTTGCAGGTTCAAAGCAAGGTGCCTGTGCTTTAGGCGAGCGCTTGGACTACAGCTAAGCTTCCGAGTGAGAGGGTCGCTCTTCACACGGTAGGATTTTTGTAACTTAGGCGAGCACGAAGCTGCAGCTAAGCCTCCGAGTGGAAGGCTGGCTTGCCACTCGGTAGGGTTTTTGTAACTTAGGCGAGCACGAGGCTGCAGCTAAGCCTCCGAGTGAGAGGATCGCTCTTCACTCGGTAGGAATTTCACAACTTAGGCGAGTGCTTGGACTGCAGCTAAGCCTCCGAGTGGGAGGATCGCTCTTCACTCGGTAGGATTTCACAACTTAGGCGAGTGCTTGGACTGCAGCTAAGCCT